>NC_061511.1:186285285-186319896 GCF_022539505.1 Lolium rigidum | reverse complement strand
CATCTTGTATCACCATCCACCCCAAATAATCCACCAAACCAGGACGTAGGGTTGTTAGCCAAAGGGCGGCCCGAACCTGGGTAAAAAATGTTTGTGTGTGCTCTTTGCTCGTGTTAGCAAATTCCTAAGACGACGTTGAGTCCGGAATGCGTTCGTGCCCACTACCGAACAAAATGGAGATGTGAACATCCTCGATGTTAGCGTAGACGAGGTGCGACACCTTTCCTTTGTCCTTCGTACTAGAGGGTATTGGAATAGAGTCCTTGCAGTTCCTAGCTTCTCTCCTCCGATGTTCTGAGGATCTGGTCCAGGACTGGTTGTCCTTTGGATCCAGCTTGTGTGCGCTAGATAGGCAGGTGTAGGGGTCGGAGCCCAACCTCTTGGAGGTATCTGATTTTGACTGCTGGTGTACTACTCTGGCCAAGATGTATGTAGCCTTGTCAATTGGTGCCGGATCTTCGTACTAGTCCAAGAGGTGCTTTGCATGTGCCAGTTTTCCTTTGGTGTTATCATCACTTCCTGACCGTTTTGGTGTATATACATTGACGGTTGTTTTTTAGGCTTGGGCTGGGTGGTGTCAAAGACGAGGTGGCGAGGGGTGACATTGTCACTACGCCTCTTCTTCTTTTGCTCATGCACTTCCTTGTATTCCGCCATGAGCTTCTTCTGGAGTTCACTAGCTTTATTTTAAGATAGCAGGGCATTTCGGTGTAGGTCCAAGGTTTCCTGAGAGGTTTTCTCAATCTTCTTGGATTTCGTGAGGAGTTCCTCACGCATGCCATCGAGCCTAGTTAACCACCTTACACGATGTAGCGTGATGGGTGTGACCAAGAGTTCTCCTTATCTGCCAGGATCACCGCGTAGTGGTGCAGGGGAACGTACGGTTCTGGGTGGTAACATGTCTTGCTGCAACGGAAACTAGGTATGTGGTGGCGGAGGGTTATTCCGCTTAGCTTCATCCATGATTTTGTCCTCCTGTCCCGCTTCTTGTTCCACTTCCGGATTGGGTGGCGGGTTGATAGTTACTTGATACTTCCCCGGCTAGCTCCGTCATGGTCGCGAAGACTTGTTGGGCAACCGGAGGTTGGTCAACTGCTGCTAGCTCTTCATCGTACTCCTTCAAGGTTGCCTCGTATTTCGCCGAGTTCGTCGGTGAAACATCATCGAGTTCGAGGTTAAAGGCGTCCACGATGGATTCATCGTTTTCATCCTCTACGACGGGCTCGTTGGATCCTGCGTTCCCCTCGAGGGCGGTTCCGGACGTAGATCCAACGTGGTAGATGAAGTGGCACCTTTGCTTCTCTAACGCATGGGAAGACCAGGCGGATCTGCATTGGTCTTCTACCGTCATGTTCACCTGAGGGGTGGTTTGGGTGGGCCTTGAATTTTTTCGATCTGTGGCGGATCCTGCCCAGATCGATCTTCTGCAAATGTGTCCTGCTCAACGGTGGTCTCTACGGCGCTTGATCCGGCAAACCTAGAAGAGCGGCCAGTTTCGCCGATGAAGATGTGAATTCCACTGATGGGGTTGACGGAACAGTGGACAGCGTTCTCCTTGGCTGGAACCCGGCACTCATCGTTGGGGATGATGGGGATGTTGCTGGTATAGAGGACGCTCCCGATGGCGACATCGCTCATGCCTGCGAAGGCCGATCCCGCCTGGATCTAGCCTCCCGGCGCTGCTGGGCCCCGTGGGCGCCAACTATCGTTGTGTATTTGACGAGTCTCCGGTGAGGGGAGCCTCACGGAGGGGAGAGAAAGGGAGAGCCATGGGGCGAGGAGTCACCGGGACGGGGTCACCCGAGTTACCCAGCTTCAGACCTCACAACGGCGGCCATATCCTACGTGTTGCTATAATTCACTATAAGGCAACAAGTGCGCGACTACAATGAGAGGTCTTGTTCTGCCGCAAGGGCTCTGAGGATCCGGCTTATAAAGGCTTCGGATCTAGGGTTACAACTTACAAGGTAGAGATCCTACCGGATACGACTAAGCCTAAACTACGCAGGATGCTCCTTGTCGTGCACGTCACGGATCTGACCCACCTTCATCATGGGCCGGATCCGGCAGCTTGTCTCCGGACCGGAACTTTCCTTCTTTGGTTTCTGGCAAGTATGCCGCCTGGTCGAGCCATAGGCCTCACCACCATCTTTGGGCCACCCAGGCTTACTGAAATTAAGGGCCTATCGTGGTACACCTAGATAGCATATCCACGACATCGGCCTCTCATCGGCGGAAGGGTTCTCGTTTCTTGTTTAACGTTTTTCCATGTCTACTTTCAGATGGTGTGGCGGCGGCGACCCCCCAATGTGGTAATAAGTACCTCCCCGTCCTATCCTCGCTCTGGTTGTGCACCTTGCGTTGTCTTAGCCCGCGTGAGATCGTGTGTTCGGGCAGATCTCCTGGGATCTGGTCCGTTTTCATGTTCGTTGGTGCGGTTTCAGGTCATCCTCTTCCGATCTACGGTTGTCATCATTGGCGATGATTTCTGCTCTAGCGCGCTAGTCCTTTGGGGCCTTAGCACGGCGACTTCGCGTATGTCTACTACAGCAAGTTGTTGTTGTTCTACAACAAGGTGATGGAAGGGCGAGGGTGGCGACGCGCCGCCAACTCATGCTGGTGTTTGTAGTCGTCGCTAGGTGTTCCAGTGTCCTATTATAATTTTTGTTATTTGTGAAACTCTCTATCGGTGGAATTTGCACACAAAAATCTTTAGAGAAACAAGGTTAATTCTCATAGAAAAAGGAAATGTAAATTCGAAACATGGTGAAGGCGTGTGAACCCGGATCAAGAGCATGAATCCTAGCCGTCGATCGCCGCATCGCAAGGCTGACCAAAACGTGAGGCGAAAACTGGAAAGAAAACCGCAATAAATCGCAGCCCTCGCCAAGCCAACGGTCGTCTCCTCCCAGCAACCAAAACGCCCCCCACCGAGTTCAAAAATCGAATCCGCCTCTCCTCGCATCTCACTTTCTCTTCCTTCTCTCTCCTTCCTCCGCCCGCTCGCCCGCCGCTCCGGTGACCCTCAATTCCCCGACCCGAACGAAGTCTCCGCCCTCTCCGACGCCCGCCGCTCCCCCGAAACCCTCCACCCCCGTGCCGCCGGGCCGCAGATCTCGGCGATGGGAGCGGATCCGGCCACCTCGTCCCCCTCTCCGCAGTCCCCGCCGCCGCCGGCGTCTCCGCCACGGGAGCCGCCACGAGGTACGCAGCGTACCGTTCTGGAGTTCCGTCGCGAGGGTTTTGGATTTGGTCGTCTCACGGCGAGTTTTTTTTTTTTTTGGCAGGCGAGGAGGAGCGCGCCGCCGTGGAGCCCGAGGACCACCGGAGCCCGAGTCGCCACGTGTTGCCCGCCGATTCGACCCCCGCGCCGTCCCCCGCGTCGCTGGCGCCGATGCCCCAGCAGCCCAAAGGTACGGGTTCTCGGTCCTGTAGCCAGCGATTGAGCGGTAGGGTTTAGTCGGGATCCGTTTTCACGGTGGGGAATTTGTCCGCAGTGTCGGGCGAGGACGCGGTGCCTGCCAGCGAGGAGGAACACGCGGCGGCTGAGGAGATCGTGGAGGAGGAAGATGCGGCGGTTGAAGGCGAGGCTCTCCGCAGCTTCTTGGAGGTGCGAAATTTGGGCTTCTTGCGCTCAGATCTCCTGAACTACTACTTAGTTCCTATTTGTCTCTGAGAAGTTGTTTCTGTTTATCTCCATATTCTGCTACCTATTTGTGTTCTTTGCTAATGATTTCTAGGTTTCCTGTTCTTGCAGGAGTTCGGGGATCAAGCAGACGATTGCCCTATCCCGTCGCCGCGGCTGAAGGGGATCGCAACGCCAGACCGCCCTGCTGCCCTCCGGTTCCTAGGTACACATACAAGCTCGCACAGTAGGGTGGATCCAAACCCTATTTGCATCGTTGCTTGCAGACTTCTTGATATTTGGTCTTGTTTGCTCTACTTGTAGGGGACAGGTACAACAACCTGATGGAGAAGTACAAGCAGCAGGTGGCTAAGTGTGCTGAGGAGTGTGTCCTAGGTACACATACAAGCTCGCACAGTAGGGTGGATCCAAACCCTATTTGCTTCGTTGCTCGCAGAATTCTTGACATTTGGTCTTGTTTGCTCTACTTGTAGGGGACAGGTACAACAACCTGATGGAGAAGTACAAGCAGCAGGTGGCTAAGTGTGACGAGGAGTGTGCACCAAGGTTCGATGGCTTGAAGAAGAAGTACACGGCTGAGTGTGCGGTACGGCGTCGTTTGTACAATGAACTCATTGAGCTGAGGGGAAACATCAGGGTGTTCTGCCGGTGCCGGCCTCTAAGTGCCGATGAGATATCCCGTGGGTGCTCGTCAGTGGTTGAGGTCGATCCGTCCCAGGAGACTGACCTTCAGTATGCTCCCACAGAGAAAGAGAGGAAGAGCTTTAAGTTTGATCATGTTTTTGGACCGGCTGATGGTCAAGGTATTTAACTGCTGTTCCTGCTCTGTTTGATATACCTGAACGTCTGTTTCGAATTCATGGTTTTGTGATATGAAATGGAGGCTAAAAGCATGCCCAGGCAACAATTTGTACTAATAAACTAATAATTCGATTGAACTAATCACATATGCATTCCTTTCCTGAATACATTTTAGATATGAATTTATTTCCTGGTAAATAAAATGTGGATCATAATGCGTTTTATTCTAATAATTGTTTCCTTCAGAGACTGTATTTGCTGAGAGCTTGCCAGTCGTGAGGTCAGTGATGGATGGTTTCAATGTTTGCATCTTTGCATACGGGCAAACCGGAACTGGGAAAACATTCACTATGGAAGGTATTCCAGAGAATAGGGGTGTTAATTACAGGGCTCTCGAAGAACTGTTCAGGATCTCTGAGGAGAGAAGCTCATCTGTTGCATACACATTTTGCGTGAGTATACTAGAAGTCTATAACGAAAAAATCAGGGACCTTCTTGATGACAACTCTGAACAAACATCAAAAAGGTATATCTCCATTCCTTCTTGTTTATTCTGGCATTATAGTAAAGAATGGGGCATAATATCTTGTTCTATCTGAAGGTTGGACATAAAGCAAAGTGCTGATGGGGCACAAGAGGTGCCTGGTTTGGTTGAAGCTCCAATTTATACAATAGATGGTGTGTGGGAGAAACTGAAAGCTGGAGCTAGAAATAGATCTGTTGGATCAACCAGTGTAAATGAACTGAGCAGCCGCTCCCATAGGTAATTTCGGCACTTGTATCTCACTTGTTTTAATGAATTCAGCCCATATATCGGAATCAGCTGCCACATCTCAATATCCATGATTGACCATTAGCAACTAGAGTTAAGTTAGTATACTTGACATATTAATGGTATTATTTTCAGTATTTCATATATGAACTTCTATTCTACTTGCAGCTTGGTTAGAGTCACTGTTACGAGTGAGCATTTGGTGACTGGGGAAAAGAGCAGAAGCCACATGTGGTTGGTTGACCTTGCTGGAAGTGAGCGCTTGGCTAAAACTGAAGTAGAAGGAGAGAGGCTGAAGGAGGCAAAGTTCATCAACAAATCACTCTCTGCACTGGGTGATGTTATTGCTGCCCTAGCCTCAAAAAATACCCACATCCCATATAGGTCAGTCTTACTCAGTATTCCCATGCTTTCAGTAACTATCTTGCTCAGCTACTTGAAGAAGCATAGCCTAATTCAATTTATTTTTTGCTATCAAATATAGGAATTCCAAGCTAACTCATCTGCTCCAAAGCTCATTAGGTAAGTGACATTCTAAAAGAGTTATGCAAGAAGTGCACTATATCTAAATGATTGATTATAAATCCTCAGCATTGGAATGTCAAAACACTAAGACATTCTAAAAGAGTTATGCAAGAAGTGCACTATATCTAAATGATTGATTATAAATCCTCAGCATTGGAATGTCAAAACACTAAGTCAAAGAGATAAGAATGCTATGTTCACACCATGAATGAACTGTTGCAGGTGGAGATTGCAAGACACTTATGTTTGTGCAGATTAGTCCAAGCTCTACAGATTCGGGAGAAACTCTCTGCTCGCTTAATTTTGCTAGTAGGGTTCGAGCTATTGAACATGGACCTGCTCGTAAACAAGTGGATCCAGCTGAAAATTTCAAGCTCAAGCAGATGGTACGTTCATTTTTACCTTGCCTAATAATTATAAAATGCCTTTGCCATTATATTAACTGGTAATTTAATTCCAGACCGAAAAACTCTGTCATGAGGAAAAGGAAAATGCTAAGTTGAACGAAAGCTTGCAACTGATGCAGCTCAAATATGCTTCTCGCGAAAATGTCTTCAGAACACTTCAGGATAAGGTATGTTGTGTCAACTATCATTTCTGCCTGACGGGCTAAAAAATAGTTCATACATGGAACTAAGTTCTGACATAACCAATGCTGTGCAACAGATAAGGGAGACTGAGCAAGCATGCAGAACTCATCAGCAGCGGGTAAGTAAGAGAACTCATCAAGCGTACTTCCTACGTCCCATAACATAAGTATATGCATGACTCTTTTCTACTGTGTGCCTTTTTCTCTTCTACTGTTTTTATGAACATTTCTTGTGTACAGGTTAGAGAGCTGGAGAATGAATTAGCTAATGAGAAGAAGGCTGCGAGGGATACGGGTAGATCCACATCCACGAGGCCATCATTTGCTCCCGTGAGGCAGCAGAGACCACCACTTGCTCCTATGAGGCAGAGACAAGCAAGCAACAACATACAGCCACTGCCAGGCCCTTCCAGACTGAGGCTTGCTGGTAAGGGATCTTCAGTTCAGAACAAAGAGAACATCCCTGTGGTAAACAAGGCTGCTGGTAAAGCACGGCGTGTATCTTTAGTTCCTACGATGCGACAGATCCCTCTCCAGCCTAAGAGGCGATCCTCGATTGCGATCCTACCAAGCGAGAGAGAGAGGATCTCTGTATTTCCTGACAAGAGGCCAATGTCTCGACTGTCCCATATCCAAATGCCAACAAGAGCACGGGCTACTTATAATTCAATTCAACAAGCAGCAGCAGAACCGGCGGTTGATGCAACTCCTGATGTCAGAGGAAAGTTCAAAGGATTCGAGTTTGGCAGCAGCAGTAAGTTCTCAAGCCCTCCAATGTGGAAGTCAAGGAACAATATTGCAGGTTCTGGAAATGCGAGCAAGCTATGCTACAGTATCCAGAAAAGAGTAGCTCTTGGTTCATCACCTGCTCAACCACGAACTTCCTTGATGTCTGGTGCTATTGGTTCATCACCTGCTCAACCACGAACTTCCTTGATGTCTGGTGCTGGCAGCATCTTCGATCCAGCAGTGCGTGAACAAATAATGGCAGGGAGACTCGGGAATGCGCAGCGGGTGTTCAACTCCAAGAGGAGAATGTCTGTCCTCTAAGCGCTTGTTTTGGAACTGAAGATGGGTAAATGTTTGGAATGTTCAAATTGCTGCGGAACCGGGACATTGCTTGGAGAAGGCCAGTGGCTGGGAGTTTGTGTTGATAGGAGAACTTGTGTTAGGGTGATGATAAATGCTCTACTTTTAGGGCTGTGTATAATTATACCCTGATGGGTTTGTTGGATTAGCTATTGGCATCTGTCTGGATGCTTTCATTTCATCCTAGAAGCTGCTTGCTTATGCTACTTTTATAAGAAAACCAGAGTACATCACTCAATTATTCTAACCTGAATCTACATCTGAATAGTATTCAGTTGCATGTTCGGTTTACATGCTTTGTGTCTGTGTTGACTGAAGTAATTTGTTTTTGTTGGATTAGCTATTGGCATCTGTCTGGATGCTTTCATTTCATCCTATAAGCCGCTTGCTTATGCTCTTTTATAAGAAACCAGAGTAGCATAGCATCACTTAATTATTCTAACCTGGATCTACATCTGAATAGTATTCAGCTGCATGTTCGGTTTACATGCTTTGATAATATCTGTGTAGCATAACTCAATTATTCTGACCTGAATCTACATCTGAATGGTATATTCAGTTGAATGTTTGGTTTACATGCTTTGATAGTCTGTGTTCACTGAAGTAATTTGTATTCAGTTGAATGTTTAGTTTACATGCTTTGATAGTCTGTGTCCATTGAAGTAATTTGTTTTGTAAATTCGTAGGGCCTGTTTAGAAGAGGGGGTACTCCATCTTTCTTTTTTTTCAGTTCAAATTAGACCCAGATACCAAAAATTCACATAATGAGGTAGGAGAGTTCAAGTAGTTCGTTTCCCCAGTGTCTTTGTTAATTGTATGCCAGTGAAACCGCCAGATGTCATGAGACTCAGCAGAGTGAGAAGCAACGGAGAAAGAACGAACATAATCATGGAAAAAGCCAGATTACATCACGGTTGTTCTCATACGACTGAATATTGTTCATCTGCTAATAGGATACTTGGCAAAAGGTCCAATTACACAACAGCGGTTCTCATAGGACTGACTAATGTCCAGACCTGTTCTTTTCGAACTCCCTGACGAAAATTCAACAAAGTGGGTTGCAAGAACTACTGTGATGTAGAAGTAAAATAGAATTGATGCCCTACTAATCAAACACTCCAGAACCACTTAACGTAATCTGAATGAACAAATGTCAAATCTAAAAGAATAATCAGTAATCAGGTCGCAAAACCGTAGGCCGCAAATAACTTGGTCAGCTGCATCCTTGGAGAGCCTGACTGCTGTAACTTTGTCGCACCAGCTTGCTCTGACAAAACTCATCAGCGCTACTGCCATAGCTCAAATCTTTAGATCCGTTGACACAGAGAAGCTGAACTGGCAGTCTCTCTGGTGAAGCCATTGCATGTTTCTCCAGCTGCAAGCAGTAGCTCCCAAATGTCTCCAGGTTCACTTTCAGCCTGAAGTCCAGGTTAAACAACAAATCCAGCTCAAGCCGATTCATCTCGATTGTGCTGATTCCTCCTACTCTAGCGTAGAATGCATTGTTGAAAAACCTGCAAGGCATGTATTTGAGAAAGTTACTGGGAAACCTGCACACACGTTTGTCATTCTTCTGCAGACAACATAAACGCTAAGATCTACCTAGCTCATTTTTTGGGAGTCACATGCTAACCACTGTTCCATAGATCAGAATAGACACAGGGACAACTGAAATCATGCTGTTTGCAGGCACACACAAAATAGCAGAATTGACAAGCAGCTCCTATGAATGCACAATGCGCAAATAACTGGGAAAATTATTTAGATATACAGAGAGAAAATGTTTACTATAAAAAAAACTAACCATGCAAATCGCTGCTAGTAGTTAGTACACCCAGAGAGCAAATCTAGACATAAACTAGTGAAGTTGGTTTATTATTAACTAATCTAAAGCTACCATCAAATCTGGACCAAAGTACATTGCCTCTATTATTTTCTTTATCTTTATCTTGAGTCCTAAAGAGATGTCGATGTTTTCAGCACTGCAATAAGACAATCTACAAAAAACTAATGGTGTAGCATTTTTCTTCAGTAATTTGCAAGATATTTCTATTATCTGGAGGCAGTGACTTGACAACCAATCCAAGTAAACTTGCATGACGATTTCAGATAATTTAACATGTTTGAATCTTTCAACTAATTTTACTGTGGTTTTCGTAGCAATCCACGGCCTCCTAGCTAGTAGGGGCGTGAGATCAATGAAACACTTACTTTGCTACATCCTTCTGTACAGAGAGCTACTTAAAAAACAACTTGCATGCAAGCAGATATATAAATAATTAATGAAAAGCAGTTACTGTGAGTACTTACGCATCATCCGTGAATTTGGCAGCAACCACCACACTTGTAATTAGCAAGCGATGAACACTAAAGGGTGTCATGTATACATGTGGCTGCTGTAGATATCTCTCCATGTAGACAAGTGCCAACACAAAGCAGGATGGACTGCACTCAGCATACTTGAAAATGCGTTCCGCGTAGAGCTGTATACTAAGATCTGGTATCCTTTGGCCATGAAAAATAGTGGTCGACTCCTTTACTTTTTTAGAATCTAGTAACTTTTCATTCTTCTGAACTGCTCTGCAAAGATATGTTGCAAGAAGCGACAGGACCTTTGGAACTTTACTATCTCTTTTCTTTGACTGTGATACTGTCAAACCCAATGTCAGGTAGCTCTCCAAATGCTTATCACTGGCATCAGTTGTAGATGACTCCATTGGCAGACATAAGTACTGCAAAAAGTTAAGCAGTTGTTAATGAACAAATTTTTCTGAGCAGCAGAAAGTAGACACTTTGAAGCGGGAAAGAAAGATTCTCCTAGTTTACTTATTACTGCACAGAAATCTAAGAACGCATACAAGACAATGAAATGAAGACTGAAGCTATTTTCCCAGGCTTATAGCATTGCACAAAAACTCATACTTCCATATATTTTCAGAAGATGAGTAGCCAAACGCAGATTTGGTCAGGCGGTGAACGTGCTTCCTCCACATGTTGCGCTAATTTGCTTTCATATTGCACGATATAATCCAGATACGGTTTCCAAGTCTTGGATTCTCTAAGGAATTTGCTAAACTACACAAAAGAATATAACAAGAGTAAAACATGCGGATGGTCTATGAACTTGGCAAAGATGTTCACGTTAGTCGTTCTACTTGAAAAATGTGGTGGACAGTCACTAAATTGGCAAGTTTGTGCACGCATGGCCAAATTTGACAGGTCACTAAATTGGCAAGTTTGTGCACGCACGGCCAAAACCTGGTGGCATATGATGAGTTGCACAGGTGTCGCGCTGACGTGGCTAACTTGGCTTCATGTTAGCCAGACAAATGTGCAACTTAATTGACGTTTAACTCACGTCAAGATTTTCTGAACCGATTTATTTTTTGAACCGAAGTAACATCAACATGAATCTGCTTCCTTCTTCTTTTTTTGAGCGTGTAAGTATGAAGCTGTTTCAGAATATATAAGCACTGCAACCTAATTGGGTGTTCTCCCAAGTTGGCATATTATGGGCGTGTTTGGTTTTTGCCGGTGTTTCACCTACCAAAGATATGGCTAGCCAGAGATTCGTTTGAGATTTTGCTTGACCATGATGTGGCCAATATTCTGCTCTAAAAATGAACTGGGGTTGGTAAAGGGGCACTGGCATGCCAAAAAAGCTGCAAACAAAGACCAATATTTAGCCATGACCAAAAAATAGGCAGGGTGCACTTTGGTTACAATCCAAAACATACTCTATCATCCCCTATCCCATCTAGAAGATTAATACTACTACCTCCACAGGGGGGAACAAAAAGAAGCGGATAAAGAGTAGTATTCTTCTATTTTTGGTATATCTTCCGCCTCTTTTATAAATCCAAACCCTCCGCAGGGAGGGGAACAAAAGGAAGAGGATAAAGAGTTGGCAAGAAAACACTCCCAGCTCCGTAATGCCGCTGCGCCCAAATCTACTACCGTCACCCCCCAAAACCCGGGCCAACCATCAGATCAAGCGGGCAAGAAGAAAATTTCTGGTCCCGTAACCCTCCTGAACTTGTACTGAATCGACCCTAGGCGCGATTAACTCACTCGAAATAGAGCAGAACGAGAAAAGCACAGCAGATTGGGAGCGACCAGGGCCGGAATCCACACCAGTAAACCCAAATGCCGCGCGATTCTAGCGAACGCACGCGCTTGCCCCGGCAAGATAGGCAGGTAGGATAGCAGTACGCTCTGTAACCTGAGATCTAACTGACAATGAGCGGAGACAGGAAGAAAGTTGGTGAGATAGCTGAGCGCGGATGGAGAGATTCTTACGGGTTGATGGATGCTTGAGCTCGGGGAAGGAGGCCGGCGCCTTCAGGCCGGAGCTCGCGGCCTCGCTCCCCTCCCCTCCACCACCAGTCCACCGTCTGCTTTCTTTTGGAAGAGAATGCGGCTAGCCAGCCACTGCTTGGATGCTGAGAGAGAGAGAGAGGAGTATGTGTCATGTGTGTGGGTTTGTTATCTAATCACTTATCTGAGACATGTCATTATCTGCTGACAGTAATGGTGTGTGTGTGTGTGTGGCTCTTGTTTGTGTTCAAAGGCCAACTTGCCGTCGACATAAAATAACAGGCAATCAATCAAATTCAAAAAAAAGTAATCAAACACGTAACTACTACTAGTAGTACTGTGCTATAAAAAAAACAGTCGTTTGCATAATAAGAACTCTTAGTTAAGCAGGGCATGCTTAGTCCAAAGCGGAGTGCGTGCGTGCATCCTGGCATTCCACCTCTGCGTGGAAGAAGAAAACAAATGTGCAGCACGGTTGGTCGGTGCTCCTTGCCTCTCTTCTTGTATTTTCCTATCTGTGGATCTGTCGGTGCCAGGAAAAGCAGAGAGGGAGAACGTCGATTCTGTTTCCTTTCTCTATTGGGATTTTTGGGAGATTGAGGATCCGCTCGTGATGATTATATAATGGCGAAGACCGGTGGCAGCAATGGGAGACCGATGCGTTCTCCACTTCGGATGGTTCCTAGTCGGAAAGATTATCCAATGTTTTTCTTATTTGAGTTGAAGATTATCCAAGTTGAAGCGTGATGGAGACCGGGATCCACATCGACATCGCATTAGAGCATCTCCGCAAAAATTCGGCGCCCTATACCTCCCTTTCGACGCGCTGTAAACGGTTGCCGCACGCTTGACCGAACTTTGCCCGTCGGACGCGCCAAAATGCAGCGCTTGCGCGGGCGGTGAAATTTGACCTCCGTCGGAAGCGCCAAAAGCGCGCCGCCACGCGAACGGCTAGTTTAATCGTATATCGTTTGAAACGGATCAAACAAATCAAATAAATTATGAAAATTTAACTGAAAAATTACGAAATATATTAAAAGTTTGACAAACACCGATATTTTATTTAAACTAAACTAATCTACTCGAAGTCCTCCCACTCGTAGTCCGACGATCTGCTAGTCGGAGTCGTGCCGAAGACCGGAGTGGTCGTCCACTCGAAGGAGGAGGAGGTGGGCATGTTCGTCGATGGTCCGGCACCTCTCTTCTTCTCCTCCGCCCTCCGCGCCGCCTTCTCCGCCCTCTCCGCCTTCCTCGCCGCCGACTCAACGCGGCGCCTGTCGCGGTCGGCCTTCTTCTTCGCCGCCGCCTTCGCCTTCTGCTCCTTCTTTTGAGCGTAGAATGCTTCCATGGCGGCGACATCCTACGGGAACGCGCGCGCCCACTCGAGGCGGAGGCGCTCGTCTTGCTCCGCCACGCGCAGGCGCTGCTCGAGCTCGCGGGCGCGCCGCCGCTGCTCGGTCGTGACGGTCGGCGATGGCGGCGCGAGCATCTCCGCCTGCTCGCGGTAGCCGGAGGCGGAGCGGAGGCATCTTGCCGGAGCCAGGGGTGGAGCGTCGACGTGGGAGGTAGAGCGATGGAGAGAGGGAGAGAGAGAGAGACGGAGGCGAAGACACGCGGAAAGTTCAGCGTTTGGTGTGCGCGCGTCGCTTCGACTTTATTGCGCGCGCGGGATAGCGCGAAAGCGCGGGCGCGGTAAAATTCACGCGGGCGCCCACGCCAACACCAA
This sequence comes from Lolium rigidum, assembly GCF_022539505.1. NCBI lineage: Eukaryota > Viridiplantae > Streptophyta > Magnoliopsida > Poales > Poaceae > Lolium > Lolium rigidum. The sequence goes on along the minus strand of NC_061511.1, from coordinate 186,306,431 downwards.
CCTGAGCAAGAGTATAACCTGAGAATTTCACATGAAACAGCACAGTTCTGTAGGAACCGAGACAAACCCACAAGCTATAAACACAAGACTTGAACATCTGCACGGCTGGTAACATGAAGAACACAGATTGCTGCTACAACAATACACGGCGCGAGCTTATCGTCGCCACACCTCATACATGGACATAATCAGAACAATGAACCAGAAGTCACCCTAAGAACTCCATAACTATGCCAAGACAGAAAAATCTGGTCAGGGCCAACCAACTAAACCTATCACAGACGGCCAGGACTGAATCTCTCTATGACCATACACTTGCTCTTAGTATGATGGCCACTGTTCAATTGAATAAAACGATGTTGCATTGTTGCTGGTGTTAATTGAGGACCCAGCCACCATGCGCCCGCAACAGATGAATAACCTTACCACCGGCAATGCCCATAACCAGAAAGGCAGAAACTTTAGCTGTACACGATCTCCAGCAGCAACTGTCAGATGGTGGTGGTGTTGTCAACAACGAATGTGGGCGGGGCTCATGGCTGCGCACTCCGGTGGCTTGGTCTTAGTGCCTTAGCGAAGAAGTTGCGGAGCTCGGGGATGACGCGCTGGATTAGCTGAGAGAAACTGCATTCAAAAATGGCAAGTTAGACGAAACTTGTTGCTTCAAGTGTGTCGAATTATATACAAGATGTGGTGGCCCTAAGTTAGGATACCCAGGTCTTGTGCAGATCTTGTCAAACTGCTCCAGAATAAACAACATGCATGTATGTCTCAGTGACATGGCATTGAAGGCTTCTGATAAGTCATACATATCAGAGACATTCTCTAAGTTAACATCCTGCAAGGTATTAAATATTATAAATCAGACCCAATCGGCAGTTCAAACATAGAGCTTAGGAGTAACATTCCTAATCACCTGCGCAATTGTATATTCACAGAGACGTTTCAGGCCTTCTAACAGATACTGATCGGCAGCTCTAAGAAGATCCTGAGCAAGGTCGCTGGTTACTAACACTGACCCTGTATAGATAAATCTGCATAAAACAAATAAGATGTTTCCAATCTTAATTAGCAGGCCTTCTCATGTAAGAGAACAATGAATCAACAGACAATGCAGATTCACCAACGGGCCATGGGCAAGGAGCAAGTAAGAAAGCTCGGTGATTTACTGACCTCATCATGAGTTCGAACACATCCCACCTGATATTTGGAATTTCTATGTCTCTTGCATCCTTTTCCTGGTTAAGCAAATAGTGAGGTTCATGTAAGCACAACAACTAGGAAGCAAGATCCACAACCTCCAACAACAAGGGAATATTATGTCATGTCGAGACTGACCCTATATCCACCATCAAACATTGCACGGAATGCATCTGAAGAAGCAAGCAAAGTAATTCTGTGTGCATAAAAGCGCTTTCCTGCGGATCACAAGGAACATGGACATCATTGTCCTAATGAAAAAACAATTATTTAAAATTACTTCTGTTACGGCAGGGTCCAGAAACGCCACCAACCTTCCACCAAGAACATGACGTCTGAAAGTGTCGAACTGTTCACATATTGCTCGCCAAGATAAACCTGCAGTTGGAAATATATTTGGTAACAACAATAAACAGAATTATGTATGTGTGCATGAAATTTCCTGAATAATTTGGTTAAGCACTTTAATTTCAGGCTACAAATTGAAGTGCTTACTACATTAAGAGTATGTGTGCAAGAACTTCCCTGAATTATTATTTCCTACAAACCGTGCCATGTGCAATCTGTTGGATACAGATCTTCCATCATCTGGCTTTACTCTCTTTTTTCCTTCTTCTTGTTTTGGTTTCCTTTTATTTCTGTTGGGTTTCATATCTAGCCTACCCCAACTTGCTTAGGAAAACAGCTTTGATGTTGTTGTTGACCTATTCTTAGTTAGTAGTTAGCAGGTTCTACCTTGCCCTATCCTGGATATTCTTAACAAGGTTTCCCAATATATCAAGTCTTGTATAACAAAATACTCCCTCTGTTTGGAAATAAGTGACTCAACTTTGTCAAGATACGGATGTATCTAAACGCATTTCAGGAACAGACCGTCGGTCTGGTGGCAAGGCGTGCGGGAGCGCACGCTGCCCACCCGGGTTCGAACCTTGGGTTCGGCGGGTGCTCAGGAGTTTTTTTCTATAAAAATGCCAACGGGTGCTAGTGCCTGGGTTGGTTGCATTTTAAACGCATTTCAGTGTGTAGATACATCCGTATCTAGACAAAGTTGAGTCGCTTATTTCTGAACAGAGGTTGTACATAATACTGATGGCCTCGTCCATCTTGATTTAACAATTCATCTGTAGCTAAGTTTATTGCAGAAGGTCTTGTTCAAATCTTGATTCTATTTAGATGAAGCCATAGCCATTGAAACCAGACTGGTGATCAACCTGGAGAGCATTTCCTTCACTGATTCAATGGTCCGGCGACCGTTGATCCAATAAAACAAATAAGATAATAATTTCCACTAGTACGATATAAAATTATGGCCAAAGTAGATTATTCCCAAACAGGGGACAAGAAACATGGATGGTCCAGCTGATCATGCTCATTCGATGCAGCACACTCACAGACCCCAGAATGTGTGTTCTAGTACTGACAGCTGCCTGCTATTTTTAGAATGGTGGGGAGAGCATCTGGTTGGACTGCTACCCAGTTTAATTCGAAACACCCAGTTGAACCACTCGTCCGGTCCAGCTTCAGTAACTATGGTTGGAACCAGCCAGGGTTAAACATATGCTATTGTGGATTTTTGTTTGACCAATAGCCCTTTCCCTCATTGATTACACAATAAGAGCTTTTGTACAATACACCATATTGAGCTCATAACCCCACTACATTCACTTCAGTAACAAAACTGAAGACAAACCACCCTTTTTCTGCTAACCTGCGATCTTGGAGATGGAGGTGCCGCATCCATCGGAGAGAGTGCTGCAGTTTTGTTCGCCAATTTGAACAGTGCTACCGAACCATCCTGTTGATGTTTTGGGCTCACCGAAACCAGAAGATCAAGAAGCAAGTCGAGACCTGAATTAACCCAGAATTTAATCAATGGAAAACAAAAAATACGAGAAGGAACACCTAAGGTGAATGTCTAATTGTTCATACCATTATTATCAATAAATATTGTTCTTTGATCTTCAGGGGCACAGAGGTGTGCAAGAGCCAGAGCAACACGCCTCTGCACAGACTTTTCTCCTACTCTCATGAGATAAACCAAGTGCTTTAGCACCTGGAAAAGATCATGTGAGAGTCAGCTGGAGCCTGGAGCAGATACCATAGTGTGACAAACAAAAGAAAACATAGCAGTGAGCAGAGCTTACCCGTCCATTTATCTTCTCCTCCAGCCTCTTTAACGTCTTAGCTACACAGTCCTTTGTTGCCTGAAATTGAAGTGCTTAACCAAACTTGCCTACTTACAAGGAAAGTAACTAATATATGCTATGATTGTTCACGACTAGGTGTACCTGTACAATAAATTCTCCATCCTGCAACTTTTGGACACCTCCAACTTTAACGAAGTCAGAGACATAGTCCTATAATAAGAAAATTATTGTGAAAACATTAAAGTAAGAAGCTTACATGAAACTGATATGGAACATGACTACATGAGTACATTCCCTTTTCAGCAAAGAAAACGAGACATTCTGGCTTCAGAAACTTTGCTACATTCTGGTTTGAATAATCATGAATTACCTCATTGTACGCAACTCCGTAAAGTGCAAATGCAGCATTATGTTGCAGAGAACCATTTTTTGAGTCGAGAAGCTTTAGTAAAGGCAACAACCCACCATTGTATGCAATACCTGCTTGGTTATGTGTGTCCTGAGAAACAAACGCTTTGCTCTTAGAGTGGCCATACAGGCTAATTAAGCTAAAAATAAACATAAAACGTGGAAGCACATTCTAAACAGGAAGATACCGCACTACAACTAATAGACTGTTGTTTTATTTCCAATCCCATTATAGAAATGTTCGCAGCTAAGGGGGACCATGAAAAGGGAATGACATTATTAGTCTTGTTTAGCTATAATACCTCCCTTAAATGCATACAATAAAACCGGCTGACAAAACATAAACAGTAAGATTACCATTGTTGAGTACAACAGGACAACGGAATGAGAAATGTTACCTGTGCGAGCCTCCCAAGGGCAAATGCAGCCATCTCCCTGAGTTGGAAGTCAGCTGACTGTAGCATTTCAATTAGTGGTCGGACTGCACCCCGTTGCACAATATGGACCTGTCAAAACATGTATATGCATATTTAAACAGGATAGGTCAAAACAACATTCTGTATTCTTTTCATTCACCATCTCCAACTCTTTCTTGTCTGAAATAAAATATTTGGTAATTACAGTTCACAAAACAATTTCTTGCTTTTGTAACATGCAGTTGATCAATTGTAGTATTATGTTAGGGAAAGGGCACTTCATTTTATTACTGCTCTTCCACTTCATCACTCATCATAAGAGAATAATAACAAGGAGAATGAAGCATCCTTAAGCACCTTGCACTCAGACTCAGCCGAAGCAAACTGCCCTAGCAACAAAGCAGCTTCTCTTTGGCTTTCGGTACAGCAGGAACTGCAAAAGAAAGATGAAGCAAAGGTTATTCGAATCATCAAGAAAGCAGACGCATGACACTATCATGCCTTCATATACTGAGACTGCGATTACAATAAAACACCTTCTAGGAATCTGGGTTAGAGGATAATTTTATTTGATATATGCAAGCTTATACTTGGAAATCTCTTAAGATTATATCATTGTAACTGACATATCATTCTCACCCTGAGCAACAAAGTTAATCAGCATTCAGAAAAACATGTGCGATGGTATCTTCACAGTACATCAGTAAGCAAGTGTGTACTTTCATGCAGAACTAGAACCAAAAGCATATAGAATTTGAATTTCCGGCAGTACTTTAGCAGAACCCAACAAACAAATACAATAGTAAGTTATATGGATTCAAGTATTTACAGATACAGTTTAAAACTATCATCATAAGCTGCATGTGATGATCATACCTTAATAGCCCAATTACAGGTTGCAAGGCCCCTGCATTGAGAACCTCTTTCTTGATATTTGGGGATGAGTGAACCAAATTTCCAATGACACCAACCTAGAATGTCAACAAAGTGTATTTAAAACTTACTGGCATGCATACATATGGCTAGTTGAACAATTAGGGTGATTTCATGCAAGATAATCATGATATATGTTGGATCCTGAAAAGAACTTTACAAGGACAGGGAAAAAGTATGAATCTATACAAAATTGATGAACTACCTGGTTAAAAACTAGAGGCAAATAATGAGACCATTTTTTATATAAATTCTACATGATCAACTAACCCTAGCACTATCTTACTGTTTGCAATGAATATGGGCAATAAATTCAGTTATTATTTGATGCAAGAGTTGAAGACCTTGTTTCTAAGGTTCAAAAAAAAGATCTAGTTTCTGTAACACGCCGAAAAGCATAACTACTGTTTAGCAAGCACTAATACAATTTCACCAAACATATGAAACTGCAGGACAGATCCTCGGACTTGCCTAGTTGTGGCATTAAGGTTCTTAACTTCAATTTTAGCCAGGCAAGCTTCCTCAAGGTCTCAGCTTGCTCAGATGTACTACTTAGGCCCAATTTCAGTAAGGTGGCAGAAAAAAGGTCTTCACACTTGCCTAGTTGTGACATTAAGGCTCTTAACTTCAATTATAGCCTCTAAGTCTTCTTCAAGGCCTCAGCTTGACCAATTGTACTAATTGGTCAAGCACCAATTGTAAAGGTACTTGACTCTACCAACTATGAACCTCAAACTTGTTATACCAATTAAGCAGCTTCCATGTCAAATTAAGTTTCCGTCAATCAATTTACCAATGGATGGACCTAACGAGCTCAATTAAACAAGTTCATGATAGGCTAATGTTTAGTTCAAACACCTAAATACAAACAGGAAGCCTGACAACCTCTGATGCAATTTATTCTTCTGATAACCATCATATTTAGACAAATACATTTTGTGTAGCGTCATTGCTTGTACTGCACTTTGTGCAGTATGAGTTGCTATCACTCTGAACGATGTCATCAGACATTTTCAAGAAATTTTAGTGTCATGCCCATATACTTGGCAACATTCATGCACCAGGTACATTTTGCCCAATCAAGTATAGCAACTCTCTATTTCATACCAACAAAGCTACATTTAGATGCGTATCAGACAGGTTAAAATCACTCTCAAAGAAACAGTACAATTTATTTTGGAAATTGGATCTAATGCATACAAATAACGATATGGTGCACCATAACTGTTTATCGGAAGTTGGTTCTAGTATATACATCAGTAGAACTGTGCTAACTTACCAGTGTTCACACGTTTATTTTAAGACCACTGTCATTGATAAAGGACTTATGTATTCTTTCTAGGCAAATATTAATGGTTCACACCTTCCATGCCAGGAAACATTATATTTATGCATTGCTCCTAATGTAAATTATGTATAATGCCAACTGGAACTCTGCAAGTTCCACTGTGCCAATCAAACAGTAAGTTCCATTGCAACTTGAACAAAAAAAAATAGATATGGAGGCTTGACAACCAATATCTAGTACTACGGTTCAACATTGAGCTGTTCAGACACTGCACTTTGAAGTTTACATTCCACGAGGCCTGATGAAAACTGATGATTCAAGATTGTAGAAAACTAGAGAAAACAGCAAAATATTAAATCATGATTGTGCTTTCCTGTAATTGCGGTTACTGCGTAAGTAATACATGCATGACAATTGACAAGTAAGCACCACCCTAAAAATGAAAACGGGCTCAGCCAGAGAAGTGCAACTGATGAAGAAAAATTGAATTCTCAGTGTCTTACTGCTTCATAGTGAATTGCAGCATCCTCCGATCGCAGCATTAGGATCAAAGTTGGCAATGCATTGCAATCAACAATCTGCATTAAGGATTTCAGGGGTAAAAATAAGATCTAGAAGCAAGCAAATACTATACATGGACAAAGGTGGATGCAACTCTGATGTTATACTATACAATCATTGTTGGTTTCATTCATTTTCAACTTGTTTCTGTTCTCACCAGGGTTTTGTTTTCGTCGTTTTTAAAAGCCAAAGTCCTCAACGCCCCTGCAGCTGCCCTCTGCACTTTAATGTCTTGTGATTCTAACAATTCAACCAGAGGTGGGATTCCGCCTTCAATTCTGCAGCGAATCAAAACCATCAGCAATCACAGAACTCTCAAGGAAAAAGCAGCATTGACCGGTGAGAAGTGAGTGGAACACACCTGATACAAGTTTTGATGTTGCTGTTTTCATGAGCTAGATTGGTAATTGCATCAGCTGCTCTCCTGATAAGGCTGTTAACTGCCCTGGTATTCGTAGCATTTTTATGCCTTCTGAGGAGACTCACGAGTAGGGGTAGGGCACCAGCATCGACTATAAGTTGTTGGTGTTCAGGCTGTTAACCAACACATCAAGTAATAAGTTACTACAATTCTGAGAGCAATATAGGATATATGGCTATAAACAAAATAATGAAATAGTCATGTCGAAGAACAGAAATACTAATATTCATGGAACTAGCAAAACTGAAGCATACTCCAACAGACATATGAAAAACAAGGGGAAATGTACGAGAGTGGTATTTTTCCTCTTGCATTTTGCTATGGGAATGGGATATTTGAGACGGCCGTGGCACAGACAATCGGATTGTTATACGAATAATACAAGCAATTGCAATGGGATGGGAGCAAAATCTCATCAACTAAGTGCAGAGGGGGAATTAATCGAAATGAACCTTTACGGCCAGAAGCCCAAGAGCGAAGGCAGCGCCCTTCTCGACCTCGTGCTCGAACGGGCGGGGCTGCTGCTCCTCCCCCGCCGCCGCCTCCGTAGGGGGCACCTTCAGGTGGCACACGAGCACCGGCACGGCGCCGCCCTCCACGATTACGTTCACAACCTCCTCTGCAACAGAAGCAGCGAGCAGATCCACCTCAGTAACGGGGAAGAGCACGGATCGGCCCGGTTGGCGAGGGTTTGGGGGGATTACCGTTTTTCGCGAGCTCCGCGAGGACGGTGGTGGCGCGCTTGCCCGTGGCGCGGTCGGCGTGGGTCCAGGAGAAGCAGTGCTGGAGGGCGTCGACCTGCGTGCGGACCTCGCGGGCGACCGCCGCCTGCGAGTGGCGGCAGCAGATCTCGGGCCCGGCGGAGCCCTCGTCGTCGTCCTCGTTGTCGTCGTCGGCGTCGGCGCTGCCGAGCGGCGACGAGGCGGCGGAGGCGGCGGCGGCAGCGGCAGCGGCGGCTGCGGCGGCGGCGGCGGCCGAGGCCGCGGCCTCGTCGTCGAGCCTCCGCTTCTGCGCCTTGCGGCGCGGGCGCTGCGGCTTCTGCTGCCTCTGCTGCTTCTCCGCCTCCATCGACGGCGAGGGCGTGGGGGGAACTTGTCGGAGGAGGAGGAGGAGGGGATGGGCGGAAGCAAAGAGTATGCGCGATAGGGATTTTTATTTCGCGCTGTTAAAATTGGGCACTTTCTATATTTTAGAATCGGACACTTTCCTCACTGTTTGTTAGTTTTTGTTTTTGAGGGAATATAAGAGAGTAGTTCAGTCTGAAGAAGGAGGAAAAGGGGCCATAAAACTCGTCAAATAATTCTTTAAATTTACTTTGTTTTCATCTTTTATTCTCTTGTTAGGAAAGAGTCGTGCTACGGATATTTTAAACGTGACAGAAGTAATAAGCAACAAAACAGGAAATGAAACAGGAAAAAAAACATGGCCCATTTATATTATATATAGCCTAATACAGATCCTACCGCTTGCTGGAGCCTTGGTGCATCTTTATTTGCCATTTGGGAATTTGGTTATGGGCCTGCTTGGTATGATGTCCTTTGCTTAGGGTCCTAATACTATTTCAGTGAATTAAAAATTTCAGAAATAATGGAGTCGTTAATAACCAAGAGAGAAATGCTGCATGCCTCTCGTGTCAATCCGCTTGGGGGGGGGGGTCATATGTGCGGAAGGACGCGCCACCGACGGAGGTGTCTCTCTCTCCCGCAACATCGAGGTGGAGGCTCGTCGGACTAGGTGGTGGCCCTTGGTGTTTGTAAACTCCCGCAAGTAGATTATTGGCTCTAATGCAAATGGGGGGCTTAAGGAGTTATGCTTTTGAGGCAATAATGAAGTGTTCATTATTATTACTCCAAGTTTTGTGATTAAGTTTATTCTAGTATGCTATAACTGCTTCGTGTCTTGAATATGAGATTCAAATGAAAACTCATGAGCACGTGTATAAGAATGAACAAACAAGTGTGCCTAGTCCGACTTCTATAAATAGCCCATTTGTCGTTTGATGATCATGTTTTCCTAGTTATGAGTATTGGTAATACTGAAAATAGTGGGAGTAGATTGTTGAGAAGAACAATGGTACTGAACCGACCCATATTATTTGGATATACTATGAGACGTTATTCCTTGACTCCTTGTTAATAGTATTATCCATGTGTAATCTTATGAAACGGATCTTTAGACCATGAGAGTATCAAGAGATCTCATTCCGAAAGGCATGCATTGGTTACCAAAAGGAGGTAAGAAAGGTGGTATTCATATATGTTGGAAAGAATGTCTAGCGACTTGGTGACTCAAGATTGGGAATTGCTCCTCCATAATAAGGAGTATCCACGGGACACTTTGTAATGTAAAACACAAGGACATCGAAATACAATACGAGAAATAGAATGAAATCGGATCGTGGTTAATGGTATAGCGATCAAGAGTTGAATCATGAGGATACCAAAGTCTCACCTAGGGTATTCATGATATCATAAAGCAATGGGATTGATACTATAAGATATCATAGAAGGTTACTCAATCACGAGCTATTATGGATGTCCAGGCGTGTTGTTAGCTATTGATCCGAAAGAGTTTTACAATCATGTATGTGAGTGATTGGGCCTGTCAGGATCACACGCTGAAGTGTTTTATATTCTTTATAGTACTTGATGCATTTGTTATAAACATGGTATGTCACTGAGATAATGTCTGGAATAGTTTTGGCGGCATCGAAATCGTTTTATTGAAGTATCGGAGTGATTTCGGTGTTATCAAAATTGTGTCGGTGGTACATTGGAATTGATTTGACACTAAATATGAGAGGTAAAGATTATCGGAAGTGCGCCAGTATCTTTGGGATGTTCTAAAGTGATTGAAATAGTTTCGGGAACTTTTTGGAATTGTTATGGGGAATTCTACGAGAGAAAATTAGGGTTTCGGACCTTCATATGAAGTGTTGGAGTGCTAGGAGAGTGGGAAAATACGCAGCCCTCTTTGGCTTGTTGTATGGGGCTCTTTTGGGGCCCATATAGGTGTTCTCCCACGTCCTAAAGCACCGAGATGGCTTCCCGCAATGGCTGGCCGCATGGTCCACTCTAGAGGCCCATGTAGTCCCCTAGGGGCCTATTGGAGGTTGCCCAAGGCAGACCAACGTGGAAAACAGACCTAGGGTGCCCCTAGGTTGGTGGGAGGCCGGTTGGGGGTTGGTGGGGGAGCCTAGGGTTTCCCCTAGGGATGACGACTGCCCCACTCCCCAAGATGTGCCCCTAGACCCCCTATATGAAGAGAACCCCTCCTATCTCTCAATTCACACACGAACATTGGCCCTTTGGTTGGCTATCTCTCCTCTCTCTCTCCCACGTGGAGTGTCTCCCTTCATGGAGGTTCTCTCGACAGTACTTCGGTACAATTTCGTCCATGACAACAAAGTCCCGTTGGAACAGAGAGCATGGAAGCATGCAACATTGCAGAGGGGTCAAGTGTTCGACCCTAAAGGAATAAGAAGGCGGATCGTTTACTGCGGACACCTTCGGATCTTCATCAACTGAGATAAGCTATGTCCGCCAAGTCTTCCGCAACAATATCGGTGACACAGAGTGATGGCATGTAGGAACACATGGTCGTCACGACGTAAATTCGCGGAAGTACTTCCAGTTATATATCAAACCCACAGAGTGCAGGAAGGCAAGTATTATTATTCGGCCTTTCTGTCGCACCCAATGTGTTGTTTCCTTGAATGAATTGACCACAAGTGTTGAGGTGGAGGTGGCGAGTTGGAAGCAGTGATTATGAAGTAATTGGACGTAAATTAAAGATTGAATAATAACGAAAACAAAGTAGCTAGTTGTGTGTTGAGTTTCCTGTAGATGAGAGGTCAGGCGCAGAGAAGTTCAATTCATAGTGATAGTGAGTGTGCAATATGGATGAATATACAGATACAATCAGTATGTGAAAGTGATTTTAGCATATTAGGATACAAGTAGGCGAGCAACCCTTGATTCATCTATCTCGTCCATGCCGGGATCGATACACACTATTATCCAATTACATGTTGCTATCATCAATAACCAACATAATTATTAAGGTTCTAAGGCCAAATCAACAAATTACGGTTAATGGTTCATCATTTTCTTTGTGTTCACTTATGTTTGATATCTCCATTGTCACTAGGAGGTCATGGAGTTGCTAGACAACAAGTGTTCTTATTTTTAGGTCTCTGGATCATGTTGCCCGGGCCATTAATTATACGACAAGAATTACGCAAAACATAGATAATCAATCTCATAAGTATTAATAACAGTAGATTTCATAAATGAATGGAAATAATTAATAATAGGCACATCATATCTCACCAATTCCCTACATTCCCCACGCCAGGGGGATTTACTCGCACGTGAGAAGAGATTTAAACAAAGAGATAATGATATTGCAAATGGAGTTCATATCGATATTATCGTAGCAAGCCACAAATAAGATCAAATCAAATCCAATCTCAAGAGTCTTGAATATGAATAGAGTTTACATCCCTAGTTATTACAAAGATGAATCTCTCTCTATTTGGTGATGTGATCTCGATGGGAGAATAGAGGATCTTGAGGAGGGTCACGGTGAAGCTCGAAGGATGAGTTCTTCTTCTTTGGATCTATTCTTCTCTTTTCAGGGACTAAATGTGGTGTCTGTGAATGTTTTTTTTTTGTATGTGGCCCCTTCACGAAAGTTATTCCTTTTGAAGAGGCGAAGGCGGCGACATATGGTACGGTCACCCATTGGTCGTTAAGATGTTTGTTGCCTCGGATGTGAATTGTCTCAATTAGGGACTTCCTTGATTTCCAAATCTTCATTTATGACTTGATTTCCTTCCAAAATGACCATTTCCTACAAGTTTCATAAGAGCACAAGGAAATGGAGTTCGTTGTATTTTGGCACTTTGTCGGGTAGTTCGAAAGCGAAAACAAACGAATCCAAAAAAAAACACCTCGGAAAAATATATCATTTTAGGAGCTATCACGGATCTCTGCTCAAGTTCATCGGACGGGTTTTGAAGCCTTGCTCAAGTTCTTCATCAACTTCATCATCTAGTCTTCCACAATCCTCGCCTTGTGATGAGGACATCCCTACTACACCACTACCTCCGTCATTGATAAATGAAGATGAACCTGCTGTGAAGCTCAAGTCCAATGAAGTTCGGATTGGACCAATTACAAGGGCTCGTGCGAAGCTACTTAAACAACAGGTGAACTTGTTTCTAAACGGTACTTTGATTGATGAGAATTTTATACTCGCCTAAGTCCTATTACTTATGTATCATCGGGTATCAAGAGGAGACGAGCATCGCACGAGGAGTAGAGGAGCAGCTGGACATGAAGACGGACGTCAAGATGGACGTGAAGCTGGACATGGAGCTGGACATGAAGATATCTCATGGACGCGCGAGGGAGGAGCGGGAGGCATGCGCGAAAGGAGAAGTCGACGTTCAGGCCGGTCCGGCGCCGGTTAGACCGGCCTCCGGACCGGCCGATCCGGTCCCTGGCCCGGTTGACCGATCGCCAACCGGATGCATCGTACCGGAACACAACCGGACGAATTTTTGCGAACTTCCCGGTTGCCGACCGGTTGACCGGATGCCAGACCGGCCGACCCGGTCCCTGGCTCGGTTGACCGGATTCCAGACCGGATTCGTCCGAGTCTGTCTCGACCAGATCTATTCTGGGTCGGTTATTCTTGTATCTTTTCGACCAGAAGTCGTCCCGGACGCCTATATAAGTGCCCAGGACGCCCCCCTAGCTGCTTTAGACCACGTTTAAGATAAACCCTAGTTCTTAGTTGTTTGCTCTAGCAAAACTATTGAATCCCTACACCATATTGCTTGATATTGTGTAGATCCTGAAAAAGTCTTGTGTGATCTGTTGTTCCATTGGGAATTAGACGGTTGCAACTTACCGCTTCGTGGTCGGCAGCTACATGCGCAAGTGTGTGGAGTTGCGAATATCTTGCAGGGTTGAGAGTTGTTGCATTGGCGACAGGGACCAATCGAGAGATCTCGTTGCGTCATACAAGTTATCATCCACTTCATCGTCGTGTTTCTCCGCTGCCATCACCCCGTGATCATCATCACCGCCGTTGCTTACTGAGAAGATCGGGCCACCCCATATCATCTTGGTATCAGATTTCCAGTTTTCCTCGGCAAGCCATCCACAATCCACCCCATAGTTGAGTTGTGAGTGTTTTGCTATCCAGAAAAAGCCATAAAAAGTTAGGGTTAGGGTTTGCCATAGCCTTAGATTGCACTAATTTCAAGTTTTAGTTGCTTTTTGTAGTTGTTTTTGCGTATCTTTTCTTTCCATCTAGTATTTTAGGGTTTGAGTTTACTCTATCATCTTGTGTTACTTTGTCGTCTAGTGTCAGCTTTTGTTGCTCCGAGTCCACATAGCGTACAGTGTGCTTGTTCCCAACCATAGACACAGCCTTTCGATATAAAGTGACTAGGAACTTCCCCAGAAGAGACTAGTTTTACGGCTTGACAGGCTGCTCGTTAGGTTATCGGTGCTTTGCATATTTCTGTTGGCCGTGTTATCAAGGAGTTGTGTCAAAAAAAAATTGAAAAGAAGCAAAAAGAGCTACATAGCTGCGTGTGTTATACAAAAAGAAAAATCCAAAAAGAAAAGTGTAGTGCTAGTTGAATCAAGTGAAGGCCCAAGTTTACTTTACTGCACATGTAGTTGAGCAATCTTGTGCCTGCATGTCTCGTTGAGCTTTGCTAGCGTCTCTCTTGTGCATTGCAACCTTTCCCACATATAGTTGCATTGCCCCATTATATCGCCTTGTGTGAGTATCATTGGTTGTCTACGGTCAGTGCTAGAGCTTGTTATTGGTGCAAATAGGTGGCCTACCTACAGCCCCACATATACCCTGCTTTGTCGTGTGATTTGTTCTTATACCCTTGATATTCGCTTCGCTACATCCGTGCACTAGTTGTTACTACAAGTGGTAAGCAACACTAATTTACTTTGGAACGGTAAGATCTCCTTTTCTTATCAGTTTTGAGTGAGTTGTGAGAGTACCACCATATATTTTTGATTTAGTGCACTAATCTACTAACGATGTCTGCTAGTGATCATAAACTTGTTAACCAGGACAACAAGAGTGCTGCCGATATCATCACATGGAGGGAGTATGAGGCTCTTCGTAATGAGATGCGACGTGAATTCCGCGCTCAGGACGATGTGCTTAATGGGAAGGTTGAAGAGATCTCCCAAAAGTTGGATGCTACTCATGTGACCGTCACTACAATGCAAGATCAAATGACGGATGTACAACGCAGTCTTGCTGATTTGCGTTTAGCTGTTGAGAATTTTACCGCGCAACAACAACAAGAAGATGACGAAGATCCTCGAGCTTCAAGATGACGCACACAATGCTCGTGATGCGCCACGTGGTAATCGTCCTCGCGGTTGGGCTCCACTTGGCCGCAATGGTCGTGGACAAGATGAGGAAGATGGTTTGGGTAAGCCCAAGTTTTCTATACCCAAGTTTGAAGGAGGAGCTGATGTTGAAGAATACCTCACTTGGGAGCTCAAGATTGAGAAGTTGTGGAGCTTACATCCACATTATACTGAAGATCGGAAGATTAAACTTGCTTATTCCGAATTTGATGGCTACGCTTTGCGTTGGTGGGATGCTTTTGTTCGTAACCGAGACGAGGATGGTGAGCAACCTATACGCACATGGCATTCCATGAAGGAGGCGATGACTTCTCGCTTTGTGCCTACAAATTACTTGCTGAATATATATGATAAGCTGACTCTATTGAGACAAGGTGTGAAGACTGTGGATGAATACTACATGGAGATGAAGATGCTTATGCAGCGTGGCCGTGTCCGTGAGTCTCTCGAGATGACAATGCAGCGTTTTCTCAACGGTTTGAAGTATGATATCAAAGGCATTGTTCGTCACTACAGCTACACCAATATGAATTAATTGTTACATCATGCAAGAGAAGCTGAATCACAGTTGGTCGACGAAGCAAAGATCAAAGGTCGAGCTACAGGAGCCGGGCGTTTCACACCCCGCGCGGCACCATCTTCGGCGCCGGCGCCTTCGACGCGCTCCGCACCTTACTCTACTCCGCCTAGTAAGCCGGTCTCCAATGTGTCTAACACAAAGAAGTCCGAATCTGCTGCAAGTACGAGTGGCTCTAATGTGTCTACTGCGCGTAACCGTGATATGGTTTGTCATACATGTGGTGGCAAGGGTCACTTCAAGAGAGATTGTCCTAACCGCAAAGTCATGATTATCAATGAGGACAATGAATACGAGACTCGGAGATGATGTTGATCCTAATGCTCCGGAAGATGATGACTATGACACCGATGGTGAAGATGCATATCCGTCCGATGCTCGCACCATTGTTGTGTCGCAGCCGTGCTCTTAATGTGTTGCCTAGTGCATCTACTCAGCGCTGCAATTTGTTCCAAACAAAGGCTTTAGTTGGTCCCGACAAGGCTTGCAAGGTCATTATTGATGGCGGGAGTTGCCGCAATTTAGCAAGCAAGGAGTTATGTACCAAGCTGAAGTTGAAGTATCTACCGCACCCGCATCCATACTATATTCAGTGGTTGAGCGACAATGGTGAGATGAAGGTAAACCACATGGTGCGTGTTGAGTTTGTTATTGGACCGTATAAGGATTGCATTGATTTTGATGTCGTTCCTATGACGGTGTGTCACCTACTATTGGGACGGCCTTGGCTCTATGACCGTTCTATGCAACACAATGGCCGTGCTAATACATATCACTTGGAGTTCAAGGGCAAGAAAATTAATTTACAGCCTATGACACCATAACAAATTGTCAATGAGTCTCGTCAGAAAGTTCAAGTCAACTTGGAGGATGCTTCATTAGATAGGCGAGAGAATTGTAATGTTGTGAGTGATATAACGAAAAGTGGGAGAGTGAATTCCTTAGTCTCATTAGCCACCAAAGAAGACATGAGAGAATTTAGTGAGGATCCTACAGCCATGCCTCTTGTGCTCTTGTACAGGGGTACAATTTTGGTTTCTAATGACATTACCCCTCTTCCTCTTGGTGTTTCTAATGTTTTGCAGGAATTTGGCGACGTGTTTCCGGACGAGGTACCCGCAGGACTTCCACCATTGCGAGGTATTGAGCATCAAATCGACTTGATTCCCGGAGCTTCACTACCCAATCTGGCACCATATAGAATGAACCCCGAAGGGACGAAGGAGATACATAAGCAAGTACAAGCGCTACTCGACAAAGGTTATATCCGCATAAGCCTTAGTCCTTGTGTTGTTCCTGTTATTCTTGTTCCTAAGAAAGATGGTACATGGCGTATGTGCGTAGATTGTAGAGCGATAAATAACATTACTATTCGATATCGTCATCCTATTCCCCGTTTAGAGGATATGCTAGATGAATTGAGTGGTGCTTGCTATTTTCACAAAAATTGATTTGCGTAGTGGTTATCATCAAATTAGGATGAAAGAAGGGGATGAGTGGAAAACCGCCTTTAAAACAAAATTTGGTTTATATGAGTGGTTAGTAATGCCTTTTGGTTTAACTAATGCCCCTAGCACTTTCATGAGACTGATGAACCATGTTTTGCGTGATTTTATTGGCAAGTTTGTGGTTGTGTATTTTGATGACATATTAATCTACAGACCACAATGAATCCGATCATATTATACATATTCGACATGTTTTGCAAGTGTTGCGTGATAGTAAACTCTATGGTAATCTTGAGAAGTGCACATTTTGCAAAGATAAGGTCATATTTCACGGATTATGTTGTCTCTAAGCATGGAGTAGAAGTAGATGTGTCTAAAATTGAAGCTATTCAAAATTGGCCTACTCCCATGAATGTGAGTCAAGTAAGAAGTTTTCATGGTCTAGCTGGGTTTTATCGCCGTTTTGTGCCCAATTTTTCTACTTTTGCTGCACCTTTGAATGAATTAACTAAAAAGGGTGTTGCATTTGAGTGGGGCATTGCCCAAGATCATGCTTTTGATGAACTGAAACGATTGTTAACTTCTGCACCGTTGCTTGCACTTCCTGATTTCAATAAGCAATTTGAGATTGAATGCGATGCTAGTGGTATTGGAATTGGTGGTGTGTTGATGCAAGAGGGTCGCCCAATTGCATATTTTTCCGAGAAACTTTCCGGTGCTAAGTTGAACTATCCAATATATGATAAAGAATTGTATGCTTTAATTAGAGTTCTTGAGGTTTGGCAACATTATTTGTGGCCAAAAGAATTTATCATACATTCCGATCATGAAGCTTTGAAATATCCGAAAGCCCAATCTACTTTGCATAGGCGTCTTGCTAAGTGGGTTGAGTTCATTGAGTCTTTTCCATACATTATTAAGCATAAGAAAGGAAAAGATAATATTGTTGCTTGATGCTCTATCTAGGAAGAATATGCTATTAACTCAACTTGATGTTAAAATTCCTGGATTAGAAGTGCTATGTGATTTATATGCTACGGATCATGATTTTGCTGAACCATATCGCTTATGTGCTCTTGGTAAAGCATAGGATAAATATCACATACATGATGGGTTCTTGTTTCGAGCTAACAAACTATGTGTTCCAGAATCGTCTGTGTGTTTGCTCTTATTGCAGGAATCACATGTTCGGAGGTTTGATGGGTCACTTTGGGCGTGAGAAGACGCTACTCATGCTCGCTGATCATTTTTATTGGCCAAAGATGAGGCGGGATGTGGACAGGTATGTGAAGAGGTGCATTAGTTGCAACAAGTCCAAGTCCAAGCTGAAGCCTCACGGTTTGTATACTCCGTTACCGGCACCTACTACACCTTGGGAAGATATTAGTATGGATTTTGTGTTGGGTTTGTGATAACCCACAAGTATAGGGGATCGCAGCAGTCTTCGCGGGTAGTAAAACCCAATTTATTGATTCGACACAAGGGGAGACAAAGAATACTTGAAAGCCTTAACAGCGGAGTAGTCAATTCAGTCGCACTCGGAAATAGACTTGCTCGCAAGAGTTTATCGTAGTAATGGCTTTTATAGCGAGTAGCAGTAGTGAAATAACAACGAGCAGAGTAACAGAGACGGCAGTAGTGATTATAGTAAACAGCCAGGATTAAAATACTGTAGGCACGGGGACGGATAACGGGCGTTGCATGGATGAGAGAAACTCATGTAACAATCAAGCAGGGCATTTGCAGATAATAATAAAACGGTGTCTAAGTACAAAGCAATCAATAGACATGTGTTCCAATTATAGTCGTACGTGCTCGCAATGAGAAACTTGCACAACATCTTTTGTCCTACCAGCCGGTGGCAGCCGAGCCTCAAGGGAATCTATCGGATATTAAGGTACTCCTTTTAATAGAGCACCGAGCAAAGCATTAACACTCCGTGAACACATGTGATCCTCACATCACTACCATCCCCTCCGGTTGTCCCGATTTCGTCACTTCGGGGCCATTGGTTCCGGACAGCGACATGTGTATACAACTTGCAGGTAAGACCATAAACAATGAATATCATGATGAAATAATAACATGTTCAGATCTGAGATCATGGCACTCGGGCCCTAGTGACAAGCATTAAGCATAACAAGTTGCAACAATACCATCAAAGTACCAATTACGGACACTAGGCACTATGCCCTAACAATCTTACACTATTACATGACCAATCTCATCCAATCCCTACCATCCCCTTCAGCCTACAAGCGGGGAATTACTCACACATGGATGGGGGAAACATGGCTGGTCGATGGAGAGGCGTCGGTGGTGATGATGGCGATGATCTCCTCCAATTCCCGTCCCGGCGGAGTGCCGAATGGAGACTTTGGCTCCCGAGACGGAGTTTCGCGATGTGGCGGCGTTCTGGAGGGTTTCTGGCGACTTCGACTTCTCCCCGTGCGTTTTTAGGTCGAGGCCGATAAGTAGTCCGAAGGAGGGCGTCGGAGGCCGGCCGAGGGGGCCACACACTAGGGCCGCGCGGGCCCCTCCTGGGCCGCGCCGGCCTAGTGTGTGGGGCCCTCGTGCCCCCACCTGGCTTGCCCTTCTGGCTCCGTAAGTATTCTGGGAAAATAGGGCCTTCTGTATAAATTCCGAGGTTTTTCCTGAAAGTTGGATTTCTGCACAAAAACGAGACACCATAACAGTTCTGCTGAAAACAGCGTTAGTCCATGTTAGTTGCATCCAAAATACACAAATTAGAGGCAAAACAACAGCAAAAGTGTTCGGGAAAGTAGATACGTTTTGGACGTATCAACTCCCTCCAAGCTTAGCTTATTGCTTGTCCTCAAGCAATTCAGTTAACAACTGAGCGATAAAAGAACTTTCACGAACTCATTTGTTCATATGATGTAAATATTCTCATGCTATGGCTAACACTTAGGCAGTTCATAATAAGATACATGCAAATAAGATCATCTATTAGCTATATCAATCATGGAAAGGTACCAACAATTAATAATAAGCATCATGAATCATGTATATAAGCGAGGATTGCAATGTTCATAAAAGAGTATGATAGAGTGGTATCTCGCTTGCCCATATTTGATCAGCAAAACATAAATGCTCGAGCACTCGTGAAGTTCATAGAAAGACTAGAAATAGTGATTGTCAAAGATAAAAGCATCAAAGTTATACCACAATCAATCATATTTTGAGACAAGCATATTATACTAAGAATGACAGTTGTGCTCTCAAGAAAGTGTTCAAAGAAAAGATGGAGACACAACATAAAAGTAAAAGATTGACCCTTCACAGAGGGAAGCAGGGATTAACATGCGCTAGAGCTTTTCATTTTTAAAACAGGAGTAAAATTGTTTTGAGAGGTGTTTGTTGTTGTCAACGAATGGTAATGGGTACACCAACTACCTCGCCAACCGGACTTTCAAGAGCGGCTCCCATGAAGGACGTTATCTCTACCAGCAAGGTAGATCATCCCTCTTCTCTTTTGTTTACACACGTATTTTAGTTTCATTATGGGTGACACTCCCCAACCTTTGCTTACACAAGCCATGGCTAACCGAATCCTCGGGTGCCTTCCAACAATCACATACCATGGAGGAGTGTCTATTTGCAAAATTAAGTTGCTTACTCGATGAATCGAGCAAAACATGTGAAGAGAATTATTAGTGAAAGTTGATTAATCGGGTCGGGAACCCCATTGCCGCCTCTTTTTGCAAAATTATTGGATAAGCGGATGTGCCACTAGTCCATATGAAAATCCGTCAAGAGTAAATGACAAGGTTGAAAGTTAAACACCACATACTTCCTCATGAGCTATGAAACGTTAACACAAATTGAGAAGCATTTTGAAGGTTTAAAGGTAGCGCATGAGATTTTACTTGGAATGGTTTGAAATGCCATGCATAGGTATTTATGGTGGACACTCGGAATAACTTGGTTTTCATGTGTTTGGAGGCACGAGCAGCGTTCCCGCTCGGTACAAGTGAAGGCTAGCAAAAGACTAGGGAGCGACAAATCAAGAGAGCAATGAATCGTCATAATCATGCTTGCGGCAAAATAAATTAACCGAGGCATAAAAGTGATACAAGAACTCGAAGCAAATGTAAATCATCGAGGCTTAATTGACTTTTGTTCAGTCATATGCATGCGTGAGCATGTGCCAAGTTAATTCAAACGAATTATTCGGAGGAGGATACCACAATATCATACCTATCTTGAATAAAACAATGCGAGCAAACATCCATGACATGCTACTCATATTAATAAATTGGAGCTAAACATGAGAGATCATGGACTACTAGACTTTCTCAAATG
>NC_061511.1:186235328-186285185 GCF_022539505.1 Lolium rigidum | reverse complement strand
GCTATGTCCTTTTGAGGCGGTGTATGGTTTCAAACCCATTACTCCACTTGACTTGTTGCCTTTGCCCATACATGAGAGAGTTAATATGGAGGCATCCAAGAGGGCAGATTTTGTGCGAAAAATCCATGTGAAGACTAAAGAGTTGATAGAGAAGAAAGGCAAGAACAATGCTGCACGGATGAATAAGAAGCGCAAAGAGATGTTGTTCAAGCCTGGTGATATGGTCTGGGTACATTTTCGCAAGGATAGGTTCCCGAAGCTGCGGAAGTATAAGTTGAAGCCTCGTGGTGCTGGTCCTTACAAAGTGCTTGCCAAGATCAATGATAAATTGATAATGCATACTCGATAGATCTTCCAGTTGATGAGTTTGGTGTGAGTAATTCTTTCAATGTTGCTGATTTGACACCATGTGACAGAGAAGACCTTGGAGCGTCGAGGTCGACGCCTTTTAAAGGGGGAGGAGATGATGAGGACATCCCTACTACACCACTACCTCCGTCATTGATAAATGAAGATGAACCTGCTGTGAAGCTCAAGTCCAATGAAGTTCGGATTGGACCAATTACAAGGGCTCGTGCGAAGCTACTTAAACAACAGGTGAACTTGTTTCTAAACGGTACTTTGATTGATGAGAATTTTATACTGCCTAAGTCCTATTACTTATGTATCATCAGGTATCAAGAGGAGACGAGCATCACACGAGGAGTAGAGGAGCAAGTGGACATGAAGACGGACGTCAAGATGGACGTGAAGCTGGACATGGAGCTGGACATGAAGATATCTCATGGACCCGCGAGGGAGGAGCGGGAGGAATGCGCGAAAGGAGAAGTCGACGTTCAGGCCAGTCCAGCGCCCGGTTAGACCGGCCTCCAGTCCGGTCCCTGGTCCGGTTGACCGGTCGCCAACCGGATGCATCGTACCGGAACACAACCGGACGAATTTTTGCGAACTTCCCGGTTGCCGACCGGTTGACCGGATGCTAGACCGGCCGACCCGGTCCCTGGCCCGGTTGACCGGATTCCAGACCGGATTCGTCCGAGTCTGTCTCGACCAGATCTATTCTGGGTCGGTTATTCTTGTATCTTTTCGACCAGAAGTCGTCCCGGACGCCTATATAAGTGCCCAGGACGCCCCCTAGCTGCTTTAGACCACATTTAAGATAAACCCTAGTTCTTAGTTGTTTGCTCTAGCAAAACTATTGAATCCCTACACCATATTTCTTGATATTGTGTAGATCCTGAAAAAGTCTTGTGTGATCTGCTGTTCCATTGGGAATTAGACGGGTGCAACTTACCGCTTCTTGGTCGGCAGCTACGTGCGCAAGTGTGTGGAGTTGCGAATATCTTGCAGGGTTGAGAGCTGTTGCATTGGCGACAGTGACCAATCGAGAGATCTCGTTGCGTCATACAAGTTATCATCCACTTCATCGTCGTGTTTCTCCGCTGCCATCACCCCGTGATCATAATCACCGCCGTTGCTTACTGAGAAGATCGGGCCACCCCATATCACCTTGATTATAAGTTTATCCTCCTCACGGTTTATGTTACTGCATAGATAGATCTTGGATGATCATGTTAGGTAATTATTTTTGTTTTACATACACAAACCACTTCATTGAGTACTAACGGATAGTACTAACTCATACTCATATAGTAGGCCAAGATGTAAGAAGTACTTATAAATGATCCAGGTCTTGAGAACAAAGATATTGAAGAGGGTGATATTTATTTTTGTGTATTTCCTAACGATACCAGAGGTAGATTCTGTAGACTAGGGTTGTTACCTGATGCATGCAAGTCGGTTCAGATTGCAAAACAATCTACCATGTATCAATAAATGGAATTGGGGAATACCATGCATAGGGGGTGTAATGATGAACTGATTTCCATGATGGATGCCTTGGCTAGGAAAATGGAAATAATGCAGAGAAGGTGAGATAGTCAATGCAGCTCTGTTAACCACTAAGTCGTAGAAGGGCATACCCATGTTCCAAATAGACATTATTATCAACATGAGTATAGTGTGTAATCCCTTCTTCGAAGGATACCTGATGCTCGATAGCCTACCCAGATGCACTTTCGGTCATAATTGATGACGTGCTAGCTTGTCCTGTGTTAAATCCTCGAAGTGTTGCAACTCCTGCTCCCAGCATAATTGTTGAGGTGGCGCCTTGTCCCATCATACCTCCTCGAGGTGTGACAGTTAATGTTGCCAAAACTCTAGTACTCCAAAGATTGCACTTCCTCCTCCCCGAGCATCCGATCGACCAACTATCAGAAAACCTCTCAATGAGTTGACTCAAGTTGATGATCTGTTGAATCCAACAAAGAATAAACCTAATGTGCTGACTCCAGCAGAAACTCAACATTTTGTGCTAACTCTAGTTGATGATGTGCTAACTACTATATATATGAAACGATCCCTACCCGGCGACGTCGAGACGGCCCAATACTTTTCTTGTTCCGCTTTCATGGTATCAGAGCAGTGTTCCTAATCTAGGTTGGCTGCCGCCACATTCTTCTTCCGCCGCTGCCGATGCTCGTCTCTACGCCATGCTCTCGCCGCCACTGTGATGGCGTCTTCCTCTAAGTCTGTGACTCTTCCGGTGGTTACCACCACCGCGATCTCCTCGATCTCAGCCCCGTCCGCGATCTCGGCTACGCCTGCAGCATCTCCTACATCTCAGATCGGAGGCGTGGCATCTTTCGTTGCTCCAGCGCCGCCCATCCTCGGAAACTTGACGTCGGGATTCTTCTCTCCTGATGTTTTCTACACCGACGCCGATCGGTTCGCGTCCTCCATGGAGCACGCGGCTGCTACATCTTATGGTGGTGCCATGGGCTGCACGCCAATGGCGGGATACCATGGCTATGCTGACTACTACCCTGGATACCCCATGATGCTGCCGGTGTTAGGGTTCGGGTCACCGACCGCACCGCCCACGCCTAGAAGAAGAGAGGTTTTAATTTACTTTGCATGATTGCTAGAAGAAGAAAGGGAGAGATTTCTCTTTGCGCAGTTCCCCGAGAGTTAGATATAACCCTCGATTCAACCTTGTAGGGAAAATTGCTTCATGGACTACACACTCTGCACTTGGAGTCCCAACGTTTCAAGAGTTTTTGCTGGTGTTGTGAACCTCCATCAATGCTATGGAGGCCGAGTTCTCTGCTCTTTAGGCTAATGGCACTTAGCGATTGGTGCCCACTATGTCTGGAGTTAATTTAATTGATTCTCTCTGGGTTTTCAAGGTGAAGCGTCATGCCGATGGATCCATTGAAAGATATAAGGCGCGCCTTGTTGCCAAAGGATATAAGGAATGCTATGGTTTGGACTATGATGAGACCTTCAGTCATGTGGTTAAGCCTGCTACTATTCCTCTATTGCTTGCTATGGCTCTTTCTCACATATGACATCTCCGTCAGCTTGAAATTTAGAACACGTTTCTCCATGATTTTCTGGATGAGGAGGTATATATGTGACAACCTCTTGGATTTGTTGATTCTGATAAGCCTGGTCACTATTGCAAACTTGTCAGATCATTCTATGGACTGAAGCAGGCCCCTCATGTCTGGCATGCTCATCTCAGTTCTATCCTTGGTCCTTTAGGATTTTATCCATCTGTGGTTGATACATCGTTACTTATTCTTCGGCGTCTGGAGGTTACTGTTTATCTCCTGGTTTATGTTGGTGACATCATTGTTCTCAGATCCACAGCCATTGTTATTCCCAAATTGATTAATCAGCATCGGTCTGAGTTCTCTATCAATGATCTTGGTGTTCTGCATTATTTTCTGGGCATTGAGGTCTCCTTACCCTCGTCATCAGGCAGTGTTCTCCGTCGACAACGCAAGTATGCTCTTGATCTTCTTGCACGTGCTAATATGTTGAAATGCACTCCTGTGACTACACCTATGGAATCCTCTGAGCTCCTCTGTAGTTCTGATGGTGTTCCTCTGTTTGTTGAAGATGCTACCCGGTATCACAGTATTGTTGGTGCTCTTCAGTACCTCACTATCACATGTCCTGATTTATCCTTTGTGGTGAACAAGGTCTGTCAATATCTTCACGAGACCTGTACACCTCATTGGTCTGCTATTAAGCGCATCCTACACTATGTTTGTCACATAGTGGATAGTGGACTGCAGCTTCATTCTTCTCCCTCTAAACTGCTCTCAACCTTTTCAGATGCAGACTAGGCTGGTAGTATGTATGACAGGCGATCCACGGGGGATTATGCTATCTTTTATGGAGGAAACTTGATCGCCTGGAGTGCTCGCAAGCAGTCTACAATCTCTCGGTCGAGTACCGAGTCAGAGTACAAAGCTCTTGCTAATGCTACAACTGAGCTTGTCTGAGTACATTCACTGCTGAAGGAGCTTGGCGTTGCTCAAATTCAGCCTCCAGTTCTATGGTTTGAGAATATTGGTGCTACGTATTTATCATCAAATCCAGTTTTTCATGCCAGAACAAAGTATATTGAAGTAGATTTTCACTTTTTGTGTCTCTCTACAGATTCGGTTCATCTGTTCAAGGATTAAGTTGCAGATATTTTCACTAAGCCTCTCCATTTACCATTGTATGAGCATTGTAAACACAATCTCAACCTTTCCCTAGTTGAGATTGAGGGAGGGTGTTACAATATATCGTATACCGATGTATACGTATACATACGGTCGTATTGTAAACTCCTTTATACACTATATATATGAAACGATCCCTACCCGACGAGGTATGTCGGGATGGCCCAATACTTTTCTTGTTCCGCTTTCAGGGCTTCGTAGCAGCGACGTGCAAGTGGGGGCGACAACACAAGAGAAGTTCAATGTTTTACCTTTCAGGGTGAGAATCCAAGGTGTGACCTTAATTTGTTGTGTCTGGTGATACGTCTCCGACGTATCGATAATTTCTTATGTTCCATGCCACATTATTGATGATATCTACATGTTTTATGCACATTATATGCCATTATTATGCGTTTTCCGGAACTAACCTATTGACGAGATGCCGAAGGGCCAGTTGTTGTTTTTTGCTGTTTTTGGTTCCAGGAAGGCTGTTCGGGCAATATTCTCGGAATTCGACGAAACGAAAGCCAAATATCTTAATTCATCGAGACGGACCAGAACACCGAAGGGGAGCCTGAGAGGAGGCCCAGGGGCCCCAGACGATAGGGCCGCGTGGGATCCACCCTGGCCGCGCCGGCCTATGGGGAGGGAGCCCTGGCGCCCTTCCGACTCCGCCTCTTCGCCTATTTAACTCCTCGTGACCTAAAAACCCGACACCAATTGACGAAACTCCAGAAAGTCTCCACGGGCGCCGCCACCATCGCGAAACTCCAATTCGGGGGACAGAAGTCTCTGTTCCGGCACCCTGCCGGGACGGGGAATTGCCCCCGGAGTCATCTCCACCGCCATCTTCACCGCCATCACTGTCTCCATGATGAGGAGGGAGTAATTCACCCCCGGGCTGAGGGCTCCGATGTAGCTATGTGGTTCATCTCTCTCTTTATGTGATCTAGTTGAATATCATCTATGTGCTACTCTAGTGATGTTATTAAAGTAGTTTATTCCTCCTGCACGGTGTAATGGTGACGAGTGTGTGCATCGTGTAGTACTTGGCGTGGGCTATGATTGTGATCTCTTGTAGATTATGAAGTTAACTATTGCTATGATAGTTTTGATGTGATCTATGCCTCCTTCATAGTGTGATGGTGACGAGTGTGCATGCTATGTTAGTTCTTGGTGTAATTGTGTTGATCTATCTTGCACTCTAAGGTTATTTAAACATGAATATCGAATACTGTGGAGCTTGTTAACTCCGGCATTGAGGGTTCGTGTAATCCTACACAGTTAGTGGTATTCATCATCCAACAATGGGGTGTAGAGTGGTTCTATTATGTGATCATTGTTGAGAGTGTCCACTAGTGAAAGCAGGATCCCTGGGCCTTGCTTCCAAGCATCGAATCTCCGTTTGTTTACTGTTTTGTTGCATGTTTACTCGCTGCCATATTTTTATTCAGATTGCTATTACCACTCATACTCATCCATATTACTTGCATCTCACTATATCTTCGCCGAACTAGTGCACCTATTAGGTGTGTTGGGGACACAAGAGACTTCTTGCTTTGTGGTTGCAGGGTTGCATGAGAGGGATATCTTTGACCTCTTCCTCCCTGAGTTCGATAAACCTTGGGTGATCCACTTAAGGGAAACTTGCTGCTGTTCTACAAACCTCTGCTCTTGGAGTCCCAACACTGTCTACAAGAATAGAAGCACCCGTAGACATCAAGCTATTTTCTGGCGCCGTTGCCGGGGAGGAAAGGTAAACGGCACACACACACCGGACCCCGACAACTAAGCACTTTTCTGGCGCCGTTGCCGGGGAGGAAAGGTAAAAGGCTCTCATACTCCGGTCCCAGGTAAAGTACTTTTCTGGCGCCGTTGTGTGTGTGCTCGAAGCTATTTCCTTTAGATCCTGCAATTGCATCTTTTTGTTTCTTGTTTACACTAGTTAGGCATAATGGACAACAATGAGCTTCTTATTCTATTTCCTGATTTAAGACATGGATGGTTTGATGCGAAAATTAAAAAACCTATGGAACATATTAGTATGAACGCTTTGAACAACATTGTTGCTAATGATATGGAAAATTCTAAGCTTGGGGAAGCTGGCTTTGATGAGCATGATATTTTTAGTCCCCCAAGCATTGAGGAGAAAATTTACTTTGTTGATACTTTGCCTCCTATTTATGATGATTATAATGATAGTGGACTTTTGTTGCCACCTACTATGGAGGATAAAGCTTGTTATTATTATACTATACCTCCTATATTTGATGATAAGAATAATAATGATAGCTACTTTGTTGAATTTGCTCCCACTACAACTAATAAAATTGATTATGCTTATGTGGAGAGTAATGATACTTTTATGCATGTGAATAAGAATTCTTTATGTGATAGTTATATTGTTGAGTTTGCTCATGTTGCTACTGAAAGTTATTATGAGAGAGGAAAATATGGTTGTAGAAATTTTCATGTTACTAAAACACCTCTCTATGTGCTGAAATTTTTGAAGCTACACTTGTTCTATCTTCCTATGCTTGTTACTTTTTTCTTCATGAACTTGTTTATTTACAAAACTCCAATGCATAGGAAGCATGTTAGACTTAATTTTTTTTTGAATTTGCTTTTTGATGCTCTCTTTTGCTTCAACTACTATTTCTTGCGAGTGCATCATTAAAACTGCTGAGCCCATCTTAATGGCTATAAAGAAAGCACTTCTTGGGAGATAACCCATGTGTTTATTTTGCTACAGTACCTCTATTTTATATTTGTGTCTTGGAAGTTGTTACTACTGTAGCAACCTCTCCTTATCTTAGTTTTGTTGCATTGTTGTGCCAAGTAAAGTCTTTGATAGTAAGGTTCATACTAGATTTGGATTACTGCGCGTGAAACAGATTTCTTGCTGTCACGAATCTGGGCCTAATTCTCTGTAGGTAACTCAGAAAATTATGCAAATTCACGTGAGTGATCCTCAGATATTTACGCAACTTTCATTCAATTTGGGCATTTTCATCTGAGCAAGTCTGGTGCCTCTTTAAAATTCGTCTTTACGGACTGTTCTGTTTTGACAGATTCTGCCTTTTATTTCGCATTGCATCTTTTGCTATGTTGGATGGATTTCTTTGTTTCATTAATGTCCAGTAGCTTTGTGCAATGTCCAGAAGTGTTAAGAATGATTGTGTCACCTCTGAACATGTGAATTTTTGATTATGCACTAACCCTCTAATGAGTTGTTTCGAGTTTGGTGTGGAGGAAGTTTTCAAGGGTCAAGAGAGGAGGATGATATACTACGATCAAGGAGAGTGAAAGCTCTAAGCTTGGGGATGCCCCGGTGGTTCATCCCTGCATATTTCAAGAAGACTCAAGCATCTAAGCTTGGGGATGCCCAAGGCATCCCCTTCTTCATCGACAAATTTATCAGGTTCCTCCCTTGAAACTATATTTTTATTCGGTCACATCTTATGTACTTTACTTGGAGCGTCTGTGTGCTTTTGTTTTGTTTTTGTTTGAATAAAATGGATCCTAGCATTCATTGTGTGGGAGAGAGACACGCTCCGCTGTTGCATATGGACAAATATGTCCTTAGGCTTTACTCATAGTATTCATGGCGAATGTTGAATCTTCTTCGTTAAATTGTTATATGGTTGGAATCGGGAAATGCTACATGTAGTAATTCTAAAATGTCTTGAATAATTTGATACTTGGCAACTGTTGTGCTCATGTTTAAGCTCTTGCATCATATACTTTGCACCTATTAATGAAGAAATACATAGAGCTTGCTAAAATTTGGTTTGCATAATTGGTCTCTCTAAGGTCTAGATAATTTCTAGTAAAGAGTTTGAACAACAAGAAAGACGGTGTAGAGTCTTATAATGTTTACAATATGTCTTTTATGTGAGTTTTGCTGCACCGGTTCATCCTTGTGTTTGTTTCAAATAACCTTGCTAGCCTAAGCCTTGTATCGAGAGGGAATACTTCTCATGCATCCAAAATCCTTGAGCCAACTACTATGCCATTTGTGTCCACCATACCTACCTACTACATGGTATTTCTCCGCCATTCCAAAATAAATTGCCTGAGTGCTACCTTTAAATTTCTATTCTTTATCTTTACAATATATAGCTCATGGGACAAATAGCCTAAAAACTATTGTGGTATTGAATATGTACTTATGCACTTTATCTCTTATTAAGTTGCTTGTTGTGCGATAACCATGTTTCTGGGGACGCCATCAACACTTTGTTGAATATCATGTAAGTTGCTATGCATGTTCGTCTTGTATGAAGTAAGGGCGATTTTCATGATCAAATGGTTTGAGTATGCATACTTTTAGAGAAGAACATTGGGCCGCTAACTAAAGCCATGATTCATGGTGGAAGTTTCAGTGTGGACAACTAATCCTCAATCTCTTATGAGAATTTTAACTGTTGTTGTATGATTATGCATTAAAGAGGAGTCCATTATCTGTTGTCTATGTTGTCCCGGTATGGATGTCTAAGTTGAGAATAATCAAAAGCGAGAAATCCAATGCGAGCTTTCTCCTTAGACCTTTGTACATGCGGCATAGAGGTACGTACCCCTTTGTGACACTTGGTTGAAACATATGCTATGCAATGATAATCCGTGTTAATCCAAGCTAATTAGGACAAGGTGCGGGCTCTATTAGTATACTATGCATGAGGCTTGCAACTTGTAGGATATAATTTACATGATGCATGTGCTTTATTACTACCGTTGACAAAATTGTTTCTTGTTTTCAAAACCAAAGCTCTAGCACAAATATAGCAATCGATGCTTCCCTCGTCGAACGGCCATTATTCTACTTTTATGTTGAGTCAGTTCACCTATTTCTCTCCATCTCAAGAAGCAAACACTTGTGTGAACTGTGCATTGATTCCTACATACTTGCATATTGCACTTGTTATATTACTTTGCATTGACAACTATCCATGAGATATACATGTTATAAGTTGAAAGCAACCGCTGAAACTTAATCTTCCTTTGTGTTGCTTCAATACCTTTACTATGAATTTATTGCTTTATGAGTTAACTCTTATGCAAGACTTATTGATGCTTTACTTGAAAGTACTATTCATGAAAAGTCTTTGCTTTATGATTCATTTGTTTACTCATGTCATTACCATTGTTTTGATCGCTGCATTCATTACATATGCTTACAATAGTATGATCAAGGTTATGATGGCATGTCACTCCAGAAATTATCTTTGTTATCGTTTACCTGCTCGGGACGAGCAGGAACTAAGCTTGGGGATGCTGATACGTCTCTGACGTATCGATAATTTCTTATGTTCCATGCCACATTATTGATGATATCTACATGTTTTATGCACATTATATATCATTATTATGCGTTTTCCGGAACTAACCTATTGACGAGATGCCGAAGGGCCAGTTGCTGTTTTCTGCTGTTTTTGGTTCCAGGAAGGCTGTTCGGGCAATATTCTCGGAATTCGACGAAACGAATGCCAAATATCTTAATTCATCGAGACGGACCAGAACACCGAAGGGGAGCCGGAGAGGAGGCCCAGGGGCCCCAGACGATAGGGCCGCGTGGGATCCACCCTGGCCGCGCCGGCCTATGGGGAGGGAGCCCTGGCGCCCTTCCGACTCCGCCTCTTTGCCTATTTAACTCCTCGTGACCTAAAAACCCGACACCAATTGACGAAACTCCAGAAAGACTCCAGGGGCGCCGCCACCATCGCGAAACTCCAATTCGGGGGATAGAAGTCTCTGTTCCGGCACCCTGCCGGGACGGGGAATTGCCCCCGGAGTCATCTCCACCACCGTCTCCACGGCCATCTTCACCGCCATCGCTGTCTCCATGATGAGGAGGGAGTAATTCACCCCGGGGCTGAGGGCTCCGCTTGTAGCTATGTGGTTCATCTCTCTCTTTATGTGATCTAGTTGAAAATCATCTATGTGCTACTCTAGTGATGTTATTAAAGTAGTTTATTCCTCCTGCACGGTGTAATGGTGATAGTGTGTGCATCGTGTAGTACTTGGCGTGGGCTATGATTGTGATCTCTTGTAGATTATGAAGTTAACTATTGCTATGATAGTTTTGATGTGATCTATGCCTCCTTCATAGTGTGATGGTGACGGTGTGCATGCTATGTTAGTTCTTGGTGTAATTGTGTTGATCTATCTTGCACTCTAAGGTTATTTAAACATGAATATCGAATACTTGTGGAGCTTGTTAACTCCGGCATTGAGGGTTCGTGTAATCCTACACGATTAGTGGTATTCATCATCCAACAAGAGGGTGTAGAGTGGTTCTATTATGTGATCATTGTTGAGAGTGTCCACTAGTGAAAGCAGGATCCCTGGGCCTTGCTTCCAAGCATCGAATCTCCGTTTGTTTACTTGTTTTGTTGCATGTTTACTCGCTGCCATATTTTATTCAGATTGCTATTACCACTCATACTCATCCATATTACTTGCATCTCACTATCTCTTCGCCGAACTAGTGCACCTATTAGGTGTGTTGGGGACACAAGAGACTTCTTGCTTTGTGGTTGCAGGGTTGCATGAGAGGGATATCTTTGACCTCTTCCTCCCTAAGTTCGATAAACCTTGGGTGATCCACTTAAGGGAAACTTGCTGTGTTCTACAAACCTCTGCTCTTGGAGGCCTGATGACGCGTAAAGCACACGCCCGTTGGGAACCCCAAGTGGAAGGTGTGATGCGTACATCAGCAAGTTTCCCTCAGTAAGAAACCAAGGTTTATCGAACCAGTAGGAGCCAAGAAGCACGTTGAAGGTTGATGGCGGCGGGATGTAGTGCGGCGCAACACCAAGGATTCCGGCGCCAACGTGGAACCTGCACAACACAACCAAAGTACTTTGCCCCAACGAAACAGTGAGGTTGTCAATCTCACCGGCTTGCATGTAACAAAGGATTAACCGTATTGTGTGGAAGATGATTGTTTGCGGAGAAAACGGTAAAAACAAGTATTGCGAGCAGATTTGTATTTCGAGTATTAAAGAATGGACTGGGGTCCACGGTTCACTAGAGGTGTCTCTCCCATAAGATAAAAGCATGTTGGGTGAACAAATTACGGTCGGGCAATTGACAAATAGAGAGGGCATAACAATGCACATACATGTCATGATAAGTACGGTGAGATTTAATTGGGCATTACGACAAAGTACATAGACCGCCATCCAACTGCATCTATGCCTAAAAAGTCCACCTTCGGGTTATCATCCGAACCCCTTCCGGTATTAAGTTGCAAAGCAACGAGACAATTGCATTAAGTATGGTGCGTAATGTAATCAACAACTACATCCTCGGACATAGCGCCAATGTTTTATCCCTAGTGGCAACAACACAACACAACCTTAGAACTTTCACGTCCTTGTCCCAGGTGTCAATGCGGGCATGAACCCACTATCGAGCATAAATACTCCCTCTTGAAGTTAAAAGCAAAAACTTGGCCGAGCCTCTACTAGTAACGAAGAGCATGCAAGATCATAAACAACACATATGTAATAACTTGATAATTAACATAACATGGTATTCTCTA
The DNA here is from genome assembly GCF_022539505.1 of Lolium rigidum. NCBI lineage: Eukaryota > Viridiplantae > Streptophyta > Magnoliopsida > Poales > Poaceae > Lolium > Lolium rigidum. The sequence goes on along the minus strand of NC_061511.1, from coordinate 186,273,077 downwards.
TCCATCGGATCCCGACAAACACAACATAGAGTATTACAGATAGATGATCTTGATAATGTTAGGCAGCTCACAAGATCCAACAATGAAGCACAATGAGGAGAAGACAACCATCTAGCTACTGCTATGGACCCATAGTCCGGGGGTGAACTACTCACTCATCACTCCGGAGAGCGACCATGGCGGTGTAGAGTCCTCCGGGAGATGAATCCCCTCTCCGGCAGGGTGCCGGAGGAGATCTCCAGAATCCCCCGAGATGGGATCGGCGGCGGCGGCGTCTCAGTAAGGTTTTCCGTATCGTGGTTTTTCGCATGAGGGGTTTCGCGACGAAGGCTTTAAGTAGGCGGAAGGGCGACGTGGGGGGCCACACGGGGGCCCCACACCACGGTCGGCGCGGCCAAGGGCTGGGCCGCGCCGCCCTATGGTGGCAGCCCCTCGTGGCCCCACTTCGTATCCTTTTCGGTCTTCGGAAAGTTCGTGGCAAAATAGGACCACAGGACTTGATTTCGTCCAATTCCGAGAATATTTCGTTACTAGGATTTCTGAAACCAAAAACAGCGGAAAACGACAGCGGCACTTCGGCATCTTGTTAATAGGTTAGTTCCCAGAAAATGCACGAATATGACATAAAGTGTGCATAAAACATGTAGGTATCATCAATAATCTGGCATAGAACATAAGAAATTATCGATACGTCGGAGACGTATCAAGCATCCCCAAGCTTAGTTCTGCTCGTCCGAGCGAGTAAAACGATAACAAAGATAATTTACGAAGTGACATGCCATCATAACCTTGATCATACTATTTGTAAACATATGTAATGGATGCGGCGATCAAAACAATGGTAATGACATGAGTAAACAAGTGAATCATAAAGCAAAGACTTTTCATGAATAGTACTTCAAGACAAGCATTAATAAGTCTTGCATAAGAGTTAACTCATAAAGCAATAAATCAAAGTAAAGGCATTGAAGCAACACAAAGGAAGATTAAGTTTCAGCGGTTGCTTTCAACTTGTAACATGTATATCTCATGGATAATTGTCAACATAGAGTAATATAACAAGTGCAATATCCAAGTATGTAGGAATCAATGCACAGTTCACACAAGTGTTTGCTTCTTGAGGTGGAGAGAGATAGGTGAACTGACTCAACATAAAAGTAAAAGAATGGTCCTTCAAATAGAAAAGCATCGATTGCTATATTTGTGCTAGAGCTTTTATTTTGAAAACATGAAACAATTTTGTCAACGGTAGTAATAAAGCATATGAGTTATGAAAGTTATATCTTACAAGTTGCAAGCCTCATGCATAGTATACCAATAGTGCCCGCACCTTGTCCTAATTAGCTTGGACTACTGGATCTTTGCAATGCACATGTTTTAACCAAGTGTCACAATGGGGTACCTCCATGCCACATGTACAAAGGTCTAAGGAGAAAGCTCGCATTTTGGATTTCTCGCTTTTGATTATTCTCAACTTAGACATCCATACCGGGACAACATGGACAACGAGATAATGGACTCCTCTTTAATGCATAAGCATGTGACAACAATTATTATTCTCATATGAGATTGAGGATATATGTCCAAAACTGAAACTTTCACCATGATTCATGGTTTTAGTTAGCGGCCCAATGTTCTTCTCTAACAATATGCATGCTCCAACCATTAAGGTGGTAGATCTCTCTTACTTCAGACAAGACGGACATGCATAGCAACTCACATGATATTCAACAAGGAATAGTTGATGGCGTCCCCAAAACATGGTTATCGCACAACAAGCAACTTAATAAGAGATAAAGTGCATAAGTACATATTCAATACCACAATAGTTTTTAAGCTATTTGTCCCATGAGCTATATATTGCAAAGGTGAATGATGGAATTTTAAAGGTAGCACTCAAGCAATTTACTTTGGAATGGCGGATAAATACCATGTAGTAGGTAGGTATGGTGGACACAAATGGCATAGTGGTTGGCTCAAGTATTTTGGACGCATGAGAAGTATTCCCTCTCGATACAAGGTTTAGGCTTGCAAGGTTATTTGAAACAAACACAAGGATGAACGGTGCAGCAAAACTCACATAAAAGACATATTGTAAACATTATAAGACTCTACACCGTCTTCCTTGTTGTTCAAAACTCAAAACTAGATGTTATCTAGACTCTAGAGAAACCAAATATGCAAACCAAATTAGCAAGCTCTAAGTATTTCTTCATTAATGGGTGCAAAGTATATGATGCAAGAGCTTAAACATGAGCACAACAATTGCCAAGTATCAAATTATCCAAGGCATTTTAGAATTACTACATGTAGCATTTTCCAATTCCAACCATATAACAATTTAACGAAGAAGAAACTTCGCCATGAATACTATGAGTAGAGCCTAAGGACATACTTGTCCATATGCTACAGCGGAGCGTGTATCTCTCCCATAAAGTGAATGCTAGGATCCATTTTATTCAAACAAAACAAAAACAAAAACAAACCGACGCTCCAAGCAAAGTGCATAAGATGTGACGGAATAAAAATATAGTTTCGGGGGAGGAACTCGATAATGTTGTCGATGAAGAAGGGATGCCTTGGGCATCCCCAAGCTTAGACGCTTGAGTCTTCTTAGAATATGCGGGGGTGAACCACCGGGCATCCCCAAGCTTAGAGCTTTCACTCTCCTTGATCATATTGCATCATACTCCTCTCTTGATCCTTGAAAACTTCCTCCACACCAAACTCGAAACAACTCATTAGAGGGTTAGTGCATAATAAAAATTCACATGTTCAGATGTGACACAATCATTCTTAACACTTCTGGACATTGCATAAAGCTACTGGATATTAATGGATCAAAGAAATTCATCCAACATAGCAAAAGAGGCAATGCGAAATAAAAGACAGAATCTGTCAAAACAGAACAGATCCGTAAAGATGGATTTTATTAGGCCACCAGACTTGCTCAAATGAAAATGCCCAAATTGAATGAAAGTTGCGTACATATCTGAGGATCATGCACGTAAATTGGCATAATTTTCTGAGCTACCTACAGGGAGATAGACCCAGATTCGTGATAGCAAAGAAATCTTAGCTCGCGCAGATAATCCAAATCTAGTACTTAATTTTTTATCAAAGACTTTACTTGGCACAACAAAACATAAAACTAAGATAAGGAGAGGTTGCTACAGTAGTAAACAACTTCCAAGACTCAAATATAAAACAAAAATACTGTAGTAAAAACATGGGTTGTCTCCCATAAGCGCTTTTCTTTAACGCATTTCAGCTAGGCGCAGAAAGTGTATCTCAAGTAACATCAAGAGACGAAGTATCAACATCATAATTTGTTCTAATAATAGAATCATAAGGTAACTTCATTCTCTTTCTAGGGAAGTGTTCCATACCTTTCTTGAGAGGAAATTGATATTTAATATTACCTTCCTTCATATCAATAGTAGCACCAACGGTTCGAAGAAAAGGTCTTCCCAATATAATGGGGCAAGATGCATTGCATTCAATATCCAAGACAACAAAATCAACGGGGACAAGGTTATTGTTAACCATAATATGAACATTATCAACTCTCCCCAAAGGTTTCTTTATAGCATTATCAGCGAGATTAACATCCAAATAACAGTTTTTCAATGGTGGCAAGTCAAGCATATCATAGACTTTCTTAGGCATAACAGAAATACTTGCACCAAGATCACATAAAGCATTACAATCAAAATCTTTGACTCTCATTTTAATGATGGGCTCCCAACCATCCTCTAGCTTTCTAGGAATAGAAGTTTCAAGTTTTAGTTTCTCTTCTCTAGCTTTTATGAGAGCATTTGTAATATGTTTTGTGAAAGCTAAGTTTATAGCACTAGCATTAGGACTTTTAATTAGCAAGTTTTTGTAAGAAATTTATAACTTCAGAGATGTGGCAATCATCAAAATCTAAATCATTACAATCTAAAGCAATGGGATTATCATCCCCAAGGTTGGAAAAAATTTCAGCAGTTTATCATCGGCGGTTTCAGCGAGTTTTAGCGGTTTCGGGTAATTTTGCGCGCTTTGCACTAGGAGTAGAAGCATTGCCAACACCAATTATTTTACCATTGATAGTAGGAGGTGCAGCAACATGTGAATCATTAGCATTGCTAGTGGTGGTAATAGTCCAAACTTTAGCTACATTTTTCTCTTTAGCTAGTTTTTCATTTTCTTCTCTATCCCACCTAGCACGCAGTTCAGCCATTAATCTTATATTCTCATTAATTCTAACTTGGATGGCATTTGCTGTAGTAACAATTTTATTTTCAATATCCTCAGGTTTAGCAGCCACTTTATTAATTAAAGAAGATTGTGACGCAGACATGTATGAGATTCGGGTTTCAGCATTTGCAAGTTTTAGTTTGCAACCCAGAAATCTCCATATTCAGATTTTCAAGTTGATTTCCTATATTCTTCAACAAGGTAGATTGCTCATTCATAGTTTTAGTAAACAATTTATTTTTCTCATATTGTGATTGCATAAAGCTCTTGGTGGATCTTTCAATTTCTAACATCTTTTTCCTCATTAGGTGAAACATATCTACTATAAGAATTACCATTAGCAGGATATGGTCTAGAATTTTGAGGAACCAATGAAGCTAATGGAACATTATTAGGATCAACATTAGTCCTACCATTAACAAGCATAGACATAATAGCATCAATCTTATCACTCAAGGAAGAGGTTTCTTCAACAAAATTTACCTTCTTACCTTGTGGAGCTCTTTCCGTGTGCCATTCAGAGTAATTAACCATCATATTATCAAGAAGCTTTGTTGCTTCACCAAGAGTGATGGACATAAAGGTACCTCCAGCAGCTGAATCCAATAAATTCCGCGAAGAAAAATTTAGTCTCGCATAGAAGGTTTGGATGATCATCCAAGTAGTCGGTCCATGGGTTGGGCAATTTTTAACCAGAGATTTCATTCTTTCCCAAGCTTGAGCAACATGTTCATTATCCAATTGTTTAAAATTCATTATGCTACTCCTCAAAGATATAATTTTAGCAGGGGGATAATATCTACCAATAAAAGCATCCTTGCATTTAGTCCAGGAATCAATACTATTCTTAGGCAGAGATAGCAACCAATCTTTAGCTCTTCCTCTTAATGAGAAAGGAAACAATTTTAATTTTATAATGTCACCATCTACATCTTTATACTTTTGCATTTCACATAGTTCAACAAAATTATTGAGATGGGCAGCGACATCATCGGAACTAACACCGGAAAATTGCTCTCGCATAACAAGATTTAGTAAAGCAGGTTTAATTTCAAAGAATTCTGCTGTAGTAGCAGGTGGAGCAATAGGTGTGCATAAGAAATCATTATTATTTGTGCTAGTGAAGTCACACAACTTAGTATTTTCAGGGTTGGCCATTTTAGCAGTAGTAAATAAAGCAAACTAGATAAAGTAAATGCAAGTAAACTAATTTTTTTTTTGTGTTTTTGATATACCAAACAAGACAGTAAATAAAGTAAAGCTAGCAACTATTTTTTTTTGGGTTTTGATATAAGTGCAGCAAACAAAGTAGTAACTAAAATAAATCAAGACAAAAACAAAGTAAAGAGATTGAGAAGTGGAGACTCCCCTTGCAGCGTGTCTTGATCTCCCCGGCAACGGCGCCAGAAATTTAGCTTGATGACGCGTAAAGCACACGCCCGTTGGGAACCCCAAGTGGAAGGTGTGATGCGTACAACAGCAAGTTTCCCTCAGTAAGAAACCAAGGTTTATCGAACCAGTAGGAGCCAAGAAGAACGTTGAAGGTTGATGGCGGCGGGATGTAGTGCGGCGCAACACCAAGGATTCCGGCGCCAACGTGGAACCTGCACAACACAACCAAAGTACTTTGCCCCAACGAAACAGTGAGGTTGTCAATCTCACCGGCTTGCTGTAACAAAGGATTAACCGTATTGTGTGGAAGATGATTGTTTGCAGAGAAAACGAGTAAAAACAAGTATTGCGAGCAGATTTGTATTTCGAGTATTAAAGAATGGACCGGGGTCCACGAGTTCACTAGAGGTGTCTCTCCCATAAGATAAAAGCATGTTGGGTGAACAAATTACGGTCGGGCAATTGACAAATAGAGAGGGCATAACAATGCACATACATGTCATGATAAGTACAGTGAGATTTAATTGGGCATTACGACAAAGTACATAGACCGCCATCCAACCGCATCTATGCCTAAAAAGTCCACCTTCGAGGTTATCATCCGAACCCCTTCCAGGTATTAAGTTGCAAAGCAACAGACAATTGCATTAAGTATGGTGCGTAATGTAATCAACAACTACATCCTCGGACATAGCGCCAATGTTTTATCCCTAGTGGCAACAACACAACACAACCTTAGAACTTTACGTCACTCGTCCCGGTGTCAATGCGGGCATGAACCCACTATCGAGCATAAATACTCCCTCTTGAAGTTAAAAGCAAAAACTTGGCCGAGCCTCTACTAGTAACGGAGAGCATGCAAGATCATAAACAACACATATGTAATAACTTGATAATTAACATAACATGGTATTCTCTATCCATCGGATCCCGACAAACACAACATAGAGTATTACGGATAGATGATCTTGATCATGTTAGGCAGCTCACAAGATCCAACAATGAAGCACAATGAGGAGAAGACAACCATCTAGCTACTGCTATGGACCCATAGTCCAGGGGTGAACTACTCACTCATCACTCCGGAGGCGACCATGGCGGTGTAGAGTCCTGCGGGAGATGAATCCCCTCTCCGGCGGGGTGCCGGAGGAGATCTCCAGAATCCCCCGAGATGGGATCGGCGGCGTCTCAGTAAGGTTTTTCGTATCGTGGTTTTTCGCATCAGGGGTTTCGCGACGAAGGCTTTAAGTAGGCGGAAGGGCGACGTGGGGGGCCACACGGGGGCCCCACACCACAGGTCGGCGCGGCCAAGGGCTGGGCCGCGCCGCCCTATGGTGGCAGCCCCTCGTGGCCCCACTTCGTATCCTTTTCGGTCTTCTGGAAAGTTCGTGGCAAAATAGGACCACGGGACTTGATTTCGTCCAATTCGAGAATATTTCGTTACTAGGATTTCGAAACCAAAAACAGCAGAAAACGACAAGCGGCACTTCGGCATCTTGTTAATAGGTTAGTTCCGGAAAATGCACGAATATGACATAAAGTGTGCATAAAACATGTAGGTATCATCAATAATATGGCATAGAACATAAGAAATTATCGATACGTCGGAGACGTATCAAGGCCCAACACTGTCTACAAGAATAGAAGCACCCGTAGACATCATCTGGCAATAACCATGTTGATGTTGGATAATTAGGCACAATTTCCATGATTAATTCCAGAATATAAAACATAACGACATCAGATACTAACATGTGAAACTTGAACATACTAGATGCATTAATCAACATGAGAAGCAGCAGTGCAAACGGTAATGCATTCATCGCTAAACAGATCGAGATATGTCACACGTACCGATCTGGTGGAGGTGGCGGTGGAGGTGTAGCAGATGATGTCGCAGCAGTAACGTTGTTGATGACAACGTTGTTGACGACAGGGATGACGGGTCGAAGTAGACGGCGTTGAAGACGACGGTAGGTAGCACCGCCCGACTTGGACGGAAGACGACCCGTGATGAAGAGCTTGAGCAGTCGCGCAGAGCGCTTCCCAAAAACCTAATTCGCCCTCTCCCGTATAGGATCGCAAGGACGAGCGGTTCCGGAGACCTGCTCTCCCGTTCGCCGATGCACGTCGGCGCGCGGGATGGAGTAGGCTACGATGGCGGCGCAAGCAGAGAGAGGTGGAAACCCTAACTCGTGTATTAGATGTGATTCTGCGGTAGCCGGCTCAGGAAACCCTAGGCAACGTGGGCCACGCCCACGTCGCACGAACGTTTTGAGTCGGTTACAGATAGCCCACGATCCGGGAGCGACCCGAACCGACTAACTGCGACGCGTCCGTCTAGGACTCTGTTCGTTTTCCTAAGCTGCAAAAAGTAAGGAAAGTCTCGGCTCGAGGCTCAATCCACTCACCAATCACCACGAGCGCGGCGCGCGCGTCGTGACGTGTCGTTGTTATCACCAGAATTTGACCGGATCAGAAGTGGGCCGTGATTGGAGATAGGCTTGAAGAATATATATAGAAGGAATACATGAATCGGCCTTGTGTACCAAATTTGGGCTAGTTTGCCCGTGTATCTGTAACCTAGTAGGATACGTGTCGCTTAGAAGTTAGAGTTTAACCCGTGCACGGTTAGGTGCACGCCTGAATTAGAAAGTCCCCTGGACTATAAATATGTATCTAGGGTTTATGAAATAAACAACAACCAACGTTCACCACAACCAATCTCGGCGCATCGCCAACTCCCCGTCTCGAGGGTTTCTTCCGGGTAAGCACCATGCTGCCTAGATCGCATCTTGCGATCTAGGCAGCACACGTTTATTCGTCCTCCATGCGTTGCTCGTATCGAAGCCTTTTTGATGGCGAGCAACGTAGTTATCATAGGTGTTTTAGGGTTAGCATTGTTCTTCGTATCATATGCTATCGTCGTGCAACCCTTAGGCATCTAGCCGCCCTTACGCCTATCACGGGTGTAAGGGCGGCACCCCGCTTGATCATCGTTTAGTAGATCCGATCCGTTACGATTGCTCCTTGTTCTTCAAGGATTAGTTTAATATCTGCAATAGTTAGGCCTTACAAAGGGTTGGAGGATCCAGCGGCGCGTAGGGTGTCGTTTGCTAGTCCTAGACAGGATGTTCCGGGATCAACCTCGTGTTGGTTTTTAGGCCTTATCTAGGACCGGCTCACGATCACCGTGCGTGGCCGCGAGGCCCAATCGTGAGTAGGATGATCCGATTATGCGGTGAAAACCCTAAATCGTCGTAGATCGCTTTAGCTTTATCTTGATCAAGCGGGACCACCATATATTCGTACACCTTGTACGAATCATGGGTGGATCGGCTCTTTGAGCCGATTCACGAGGATAACCCGAGAGCCGATCGAGGCTCGTATTTAACGTTTACGTGTATGCCATGCAGGAAACTAAGCGAGGCATCATCCAACACCTTCCCGACCAGGTATAGGTCAGGTGGCACGCCCTTGCATCGAGCATCGGACGTGTGTGCGGAAGGCTTTGCGGGCCGTCGCTCGGAGGGACCAGGGCCAGCCGCAGATCCCGGGAGATTCCCGGCTCTACGGTGTTGCCCGTCGCTGCCCGCCGGTGGGTTTCCGACCGCAACACATTCTCGGCACGCCCGGTGGGACAATCTTCGACATCCACCGCATCGCCATCTACATCCGAGATGGCGGAAGGCACTCCGGTCAAGTACGAGGATCCGACCGACGAGCTCAAGAAGAAGCATGACGAGATCAAGGCAGGTCCTCGAAGCCGACCTCATCGGCTCTTTTCACGGAACCCGCTCACATGGCATCGGGTGGAAAGGATTCTCACCCGAAGGCGCGCTCGATGGAGTGGACCTGTCCACCCCGTCGAAGAACGCACCAGGTCGCTGCGTCGGAGATCAACTTGATGGTGGCTCATTCGCTGCACCGCCATTCTGAGAGCCTGGTGAACACTTTGGAGCGTGTCGCTCTTCGCGTGATCCAGGAAATCATGAGCCATCAGTACTCTCCGTCAGGACCGGCTCTGGGGACTTACCAAGGAGAGATTCCACTCCAGTCCCGTCCGCCGCTGCCGTTCGCGTTGGCAGCACCAGAAGTGCCGATTTCACCGGCATCCGCCGTTAACATGGTGGAGCGTACTTACCCTGGAGGGTGCCAGCCGAGATCCTCGTTCGACATCAACATGATAGGGCTCGGGCACCACCCTGGTAAGGACAGAGATGAGGGAAGCTGCTCTCACAGCGAAGACCAGGAGGAAGCTGTTCCACGCGATCGGCCCCGACGCCTCCAAAAAATCCTAGTTACAATCAAGATGAAGGCCGATTCCAGCGTTCGGCCCGCATTACCCGTACCACACGCTCTCCCTGTATTTGGTGTCGACCTCGCAGGGGACGGAAAGCTAGGATATGGGTTTACATCGGCTGACGAACTAGAGGAAGTCGACATCGGTCCTGGGGATAAGCCGCGACCAACCTTTATCGGCAAGAAGTTAGATCCACATCTTAGGGGTCGATGATAGCTCGCCAAAAGAATACCCAGATTGCTTTGCATGGGATTACACGAGAGATGCCCGGGTTGGACATGAGCATCATTGAACATCGGCTTCCCCTTAAGAAAGGGTTTCGGCCGTTCCAACAACGAGCACGTCGGATGAAGGCCGAAATCCTGGAAGAGGTCAAGAAAGATATCGAGAAGATGTTGGCCGCTGGGTTCATCGAGCCATGCAGGTATGCTGAATGGATCTCCGGTATCGTTCCCGTAGAAAAGAAAGACGGCCGGTGGCGTGTGGCCATCGATTTCCGAGATCTTAACGAGCCACTCCAAAAGATGAGTATCCGATGCCCGTGGCGAAACATTGATCAATGCAGCTGCTGGCCACAAGGTGTTAAGCTTCATGGATGGCAACGCCGGCTATAACCGGATCTTCATGGCTCCGGAAGATATACACAAGACCGCATTCGAGTGCCGGGGCGGTAGGCTTGTTTGAATATGTGGTCATGACCTTTGGGTTGAAGAATGCTCGGTGCAACGTATCAAAGAGCCATGAATTATATATTTCACGATCCGATCGGCAAGTTGGTGGAAATCTACATCGATGACGTGGTAGTCAAGTCCTGTCTCCATGGAGGGACACTTGGGTGATTTGCGACGCATCCTAGACCGAACTCGGAAGTTCGGACTGAGAATGAATCCAAAGAAGTGTGCCTTTGGTGTGACGGCCGGTCAGTTCCTAGGATTTCTGGTTCATGAACGAGGGATTGAGATCGGCCTGAAAAGTCAGGAGGCAGTGCGTACCATGCAGCCGCCCACCACGAAGAAAGAGCTCCAACGTCTTATCGGCAAGATCAACTTCGTCCGTCGATTCATCTCTAACCTGTCAGGACGAATCGAGCCGTTCATGGCGCTGGTGAAGATTAAATCTCGATGACGAGTTTCACCGGGGGCAGAACGGCAGCAGGCGTTTGACGAGATTAAGCGGTATCCGACAACGCCGCTCGTGCTAGTCCCACCCCAACCAGACAGGCCGTTCTATATCTACTTGTCGATGAGCCGACACGTCCATCGCTTCGGTGGTGGTGCAACTTCATGAGGGTGTTGAAAAGGTCGTCTTCTACCTCAGCAGAAGGATGTTGGATGCGGAGACAAGGTATCCTGAGGTCGAGAAACTTTGCCTTTGCCTGTTCTTCACCTGCACCAAGCTCCACCACATCCTTTTGACGGCAGAGATCATCGTCATCTGCAAGTCAGACGTTGTCAAGCACATGCTGTCGGCCCCTGTTTTGAAAGGCCGGCTTGGTAAGTGGATGTTCGCGCTGACGGAGTTCGACCTTCGGTATCAGCCTGCGAAAGCAGTCAAGGGACAAGCGTTGGCCGATCTTATAGCCGAGCGGATTAACACTAATATAGCGGCACTATCTGTACGTGCGTGGGCTATGTTCTTCGATGGATCGGCTTGTGACGATGGTTGTGGCATCGGCATTGCGCTCGTGTCGCCTCGGGGGCAACATATTCTTTCGCCATCAGGCTATCTGCCCCTTGCACCAACAATGTTGCTGAGTATGAGGCAGTGCGCAAGGGGATGGAGTTGCTTTTGGAAGCCGGGGCAGAGGCAGTGGAGCTTTTTGGAGACTCGAAGTTGGTGATCTCTCAACTCACGGAAGAATACAAGTGCGAGAGTGAATCACTTTTTCCATATTGGGTGGAGTGTCGTGAGCTGATGACACATTTTCGGTACATCAATTTCAATTGGATCCCAAGGTCTCAGAATACCGATGCCAATGATCTTGCACGGATGGCGTCGGGATACAAGGACATACCCGACGGGTCGAAGTTCGAGTGCGGTTCCGGAACAGGATGATTGGAGAACCGATATCTTCAATTATTTGAAGGATTCGGCTCGGGGGGCACCCAAAAGGATAAGATATAAGGCTATGAAATATGTCCTTATAGGAGATGACATGTTCTACAGGACGTTGGAAGGGTTACTACTTAAGTGCCTGGGACCAACTGAGTCTAATTGGCTCTTACATGAGGTGCATGAAGGCGCCTGTGGGACTCACCAATCGGCCCATAAGATGAAGTGGTTAATTAGGCGATCAGGGTTCTATTGGCCTACCATGCTGGAAGACTGCTTCAACTACTACAAGGGATGCCAAGCGTGTCAAATGTTCGGGAAAATCCAAATGGTACCCGCGTCAGCAATGAACCCCATCATCAAACCTTGGCCATTTCGAGGTTGGGGCATGGATATGATCGGCAAGATACATCCTCCGTCAAGCAAAAACCACGAGTGGATTCTGGCCATTACAGATTATTTCACCAAATGGGTGGAGGCCGTGCCCATGAAGAAAGTAAAATCGGAAGATGTTATCCAATTTGTTAAAGAACACGTCATTCATAGGTTCGGGATTCCCCAAACCATCACGACCGATGGAGGTTCGGTCTTTGTCTCTAAAGAATTCAGAAAGTTCTGCGATGACATGGGGATTAAGCTAATCCGATCGTCTGCATACTACGCTCAAGCCAACGGGCAAGCTGAAGCATCCAATCAAAGCCCGATCAAGCTGATTAAGAGGAAGATCGAGGAGAACCCCGGGGTGTGGCACGAGACGTTATCAGAGGCTTTGTGGGCTTATCGCATGTCATGCCATGGAGCTATAAAGACTTCGCCGTACCAGCTTGTCTATGGGCAGGAGGCCGTATTACCTTGGGAGATTACGGCTGGGTCAAGACGTGTCACGTTTCAGAACGACCTGACACCTAAGGAATATGCAACCCTGATGAGTGACACTATTGAGGATGCAACGGAACTTAGACTTTGGTCGTTAGAGTAGATTAAAGAGAACAAAGCCAGGGTAGCTCGGGCATACAATAAAAAGGTAAGACCAAAGGAGTTTCAAGTTGGTGATCTAGTATGGGAAGCCGTGTTGCCACTAGGAACTAGAGATAAAGCATACGGCAAATCGTCTCCTAATTGGCACGGTCCTTACAAAGTCATCCAGGTTCTGAAGGGCAATGCCTACATGCTTGAACAGTTGGATGGTGTGAAGTTCCCAGTGGCCGTCAATGGCCAACATCTCAAGAAGTATTTCCCAAGCATGTGGGAGGATGGGCAGTGAGATATGGAGGCCGATTTTAAAAATCGGCCAGTAAAAAAAAATCACAGCCGATGAACAGACATCGACTTCAGTATACAAGCATGAAGGGACAACAGTATGCGTACAGCCGATGCACGGGCATCGACTTCAGAATAATAAAAGCCGATGCATTGTCATCGACTCTAGAGGGGCAAGCTCAATCATAATATTTGGGATAAGCCATCCTGGTGGTTGTTGAGGAGTCCAATCTGCACGTTTGAGATGGTTTGGACGGAGACTAGACCTGTTGGACCGTGTGGGTAGGCAACGGCTTGGCCTCGAATTGCGGTTATAGTGCAAGCTGATGCCCTGTCATCGGCTCTTTGTACAGCGACTTCGTTTTGACAATCGGCGACGTCGACAAGAAAGTAAGACTAATTGGGGAATACTCTCTTCATTAATAGTGGGATTTCTTACAAAGAAAGAGCCGATTGCTCGGGGAAGAAAGAACAAAAGCCGACTGCTACTACTAGTCCCTAATTTAAGGGCCGTTGCTGCCCTCGTCGCCGTCGTCACTGCCGCCGGCGCGGCTGCTGATAGGCTCCTCATCGCTGCTCCCGTAGCCTTCTACGGGAGCCTCGTCTTCCTCATCGTCGTCATCACTGTCGTCGTCCCACCAGGCGCGGAGGCGCTTCGCCGGTGGGTAACCTTCGAGGGAGTCGTCGTCGTCATCCTCCACCTCTTCCTCGGAGGAGGTGTAGCCGTCCCAGGAGAAACGGTCGTCCTCGCTCTCCGCTTCCTCCTCCCCGTCGACGAGGAATAGGAGGTCGTCTTCTCCGTCGGTCAAGGATTTGTCATCCTCGGACCAGATGGAGGAATCGTGCTCCTCCTTGTCCCACATCGTTGGGGCGAGGGTGTCGTGCGCCGCCAGCGAGCCCCACTCTAGCGTCGGCTCACGGAAGGGAGATGATACATCGGAGAGGTTTGAGGAGGAGGAGGAGGAGGAGGAAGAAGACATGGCTACGGAGGAATGGGGGTTCTTTGCCGATGGCTAGTACGGAGCAGGAGGGTTAAAGGGCGAACTGCTCGACGCGGTTGAATAAAGGATACAGTGGAGGTTCAATGCCACAGCAGTTTCCGAGGAAGTGGTGCCCAACAGAAGGAAAAAATAAGTTGTCAGGCCACGCGGAGAAGTGGAGGAGGCAAGGCATCGTGATGAAGGATTCTGCGGCGGTTTCTGCTCTGCCACGACATGACCCGACGAAGGAAAAGCGTAATGATTTTGGAAATGTCATTTCCAAAACCAGGGGGGCATGTGTTATCACCAGAATTTGACCGGATCAGAAGTGGGCCGTGATTGGAGATAGGCTTGAAGAATATATATAGAAGGAATACATGAATCGGCCTTGTGTACCAAATTTGGGCTAGTTTGCCCGTGTATCTGTAACCTAGTAGGATACGTGTCGCTTAGAAGTTAGAGTTTAACCCGTGCACGGTTAGGTGCACGCCTGAATTAGAAAGTCCCCTGGAGTATAAATATGTATCTAGGGTTTATGAAATAAACAACAACCAACGTTCACCACAACCAATCTCGGCGCACCGCCAACTCCCCCGTCTCGAGGGTTTCTTCCGGGTAAGCACCATGCTGCCTAGATCGCATCTTGCGATCTAGGCAGCACACGTTTATTCGTCCTCCATGCGTTGCTCGTATCGAAGCCTTTTTGATGGCGAGCAACGTAGTTATCATAGGTGTTTTAGGGTTAGCATTGTTCTTCGTATCATATGCTATCGTCGTGCAACCCTTAGGCATCTAGCCGCCCTTACGCCCGTCACGGGTGTAAGGGCGGCACCCCGCTTGATCATCGTTTAGTAGATCCGATCCGTTACGGTTGCTCCTTGTTCTTCAAGGATTAGTTTAATATCTCGCAATAGTTAGGCCTTACAAAGGGTTGGAGGATCCGAGCGGCGCGTAGGGTGTCGTTTGCTAGTCCTAGACAGGATGTTCCGGGATCAACCTCGTGTTGGTTTTTAGGCCTTATCTAGGACCGGCTCACGATCACCGTGCGTGGCCGCGAGGCCCAATCGTGAGTAGGATGATCCGATTATGCGGTGAAAACCCTAAATCGTCGTAGATCGCTTTAGCTTTATCTTGATCAAGCAGGACCACCATATATTCGTACACCTTGTACGAATCATGGGTGGATCGGCTCTTTGAGCCGATTCACGAGATAACCCGAGAGCCGATCGAGGCTCGTATTTAACGTTTACGTGTATGCCATGCAGGAAACTAAGCGAGGCATCATCCAACACCTTCCCGGCCAGGTATAGGTCAGGTGGCACGCCCTTGCATCGAGCATCGGACGTGTGTGCGGAAGGCTTTGCGGGCCGTCGCTCGGAGGGACCAGGGCCAGCCGCAGTCCTGGGAGATTCCCGACTCTACGGTGTTGCCCGTCGCTGCCCGCCGGTGGGTTTCTGACCGCAACAGTCGTGTCGAGACGAGCGAGCGAGGAGGAGGAGGAGCGCGCGCGTGTAGCACTCCTATTCTCACTCACTTACTAGTGGTGGAACAACCCACCTTATAAGGTGGTCTAACTTCCTCACAACTTTCCATGTGGGACTAAACTTCCCACCTCTTTCCACTCCCTAGTGAGCTGCCACCAACTTGGGCTCAAACTCACAAGGCTGCCACTAAGTGGGCTTTGAGATTTATAGGGAAAATCTGAAATCTAGTATGGGCCACCAAATGTGGGCCCAATATTTCAACAATCCACCACCAGATCTCAAATACCCATTTAGATATTTACCAATACTCACTGCTTGTTTATATACCAGTGTTTCAGCGGAGACTGTTAAGTTGAACTTCCGCCTAGAACCTTAAGCTACATCCATTCACACTTGAACAATGGACTAAGCCTTGAACTGCAAGTTTTGCGTGAATAGGGTTTCACTCAAAGTCATGACCAGTACATGGCTGCCAGTAGCCTACCCCGCGGGTGAAGCATATGTGTCATACTTCGTGGTCTCTTCATGAGTTTACTAGAGATCACCCAAATCTCATAGATTGCGACGTTTAACAATCGAACTCATATAGGTGTGTTATTTCAAGAATGCTCTGTAGGACAACATCTTTGCTAAAATAGCCAACATAAACACATTAAGGCTTGTTGCCAACCTGCCTTACAACAATTGAGAGTTGTGCATCTTCACATAGAGAGGGTTACATAATACTCTCCTCAATTAAACCACTAGTTTGTTCTTCCCAGGTCCTAATTCACGGGATCTCCGATCACAAAGGTTGGGTTACCACTATGGCGTAACATCAACGGGTCTCAAACCCATCTCCCTCGATGCACTTTCTATCACATTACGTGATAGTCCCTTTGTAAAGGGATCTCGCTGGGTTTTTGTCTGTTTGAATATATGTAACAGTTATTACTCCGGAGTTTCGCAATTTCCCGACGGACTTCAAACGTCTCTTGACGTGTCTTGACGACTTCGCGTTATCCTTAGAATTGTTCACTTTGACAATTACAGTTTGATTGTCACAATTCAAAAGGATTTCCGAACGAGTTTTTCAACCACGAGCAAGTCCATCAAGAGCTCACGCAACCATTCTGATTCAACAGTGGTTGTGTCCAAAGCAGTAAGTTCTGCTTCCATAGTTGACCTCGTCAATATGGTTTGCTTGCAAGATCTCCATGACATTGCGCCACCTCCAAAGGTAAATACATACCCGCTAGTGGCGTAGAGATCAGCTACATCGGAGATCTAATTTGAATCACTATATCCTTCAAGCACAGCTGGATGCCCTGAATAATGAATCCCATAACTCATTGTACCACATAGGTAGCGCATGACCCTATCAAGTGCATGCCAATGATCAGTACCCGGGTTTGACATGAACCTACTCAACTTGCTAACAACAAAAGAGATGTCCGGTCTAGTCGCGCTCGCTAAGTACATGAGTGAGCCAACGGTCCGAGAATATCTCGGCTTGATCTACGGCAATCCTCCGGTTCTTGCGTAATGTCACACTCGGGATCATAAGGTGTTGGAGAAGACTTGCTATCAATATAGCCGAACCGGCTCAAGATCTTCTCAACATAATGGGATTGTGTTAGAGTAATCCCACTCTCGTTCTTAATAAGCTTGATGTTCGGAATCACATAAGCTTCTCCCGGATCTTTCATATCAAAGCACTTTGACAAGAAAGACTTGACCTCGTGTATTACTTTCATGTTTGTACCAAATATCGAATATCATCCACATACAAACATAGTATAACACCTTCGCCCCCACCATGGCGATAGTAAACACACTTGTCGACCTCATTGACAACAAAGCCTACGAAGTCAAAGTTCTGTCAAACTTCTCATGCCATTGCTTAGGTGCTTGTTTCGAGCCATATAAAGGTTTCAGCAACTTGCACACCTTTCTTTCTTCACCTTTTACTACGAACCCATCAGGCTGATCCATATAGATTTCCTCTTCCAACTCTCCATTAAGAAAAGTCTGTCTTTACGTCCATTTGATGAACGATAAGACCATAGGAGGCAGCCATGGACAGTAGTACTCGAATGGTGGTAAGTCTAGCGACAGGTGAATAGGTGTCGAAGTAATCTTCGCCTTCTCTCTGTGTGTAGCCTTTCGCTACAAGCCGCGCCTTGTACTTCTCAATAGTACCATCAGGTCTTAGCTTCTTCTTAAACACCCATTTGCAGCCCACAGGCTTGCATCCATGGGGTCATTCTGATAGCTCCCAAGTTCCATTAGAAAGACTCGAGTCCATCTCATTATGGACAGCTTCTTTCCAGTCTGCATCTGGAGATGCATATGCCTCTGCAATGGACGTGGGAGTATCATCCACAAGGTACACAATGAAATCATCACCAAAGGATTTTTCAATCCTTCGTCTCTTGCTCCGTTTAGGAGCTTCATTGTCATCCTTCTCAGTAACATTCTCATGTGATTGTTCAAAATACTAATTAGATGTACTAGACTCAGGAATTATCTCAGTAGAAATTCTAGCAATGCTATGCATATCTTTCATAGGAAACATATTCTCAAAAAATGTTGCATCACGAGATTCCATAATAGTATCAACATGCATATCAGGTACCTCGGATTGAACTACTAAAAATCTACATCCTACACTCCGCGGAGCATAACCTAGAAAGATACAATCCACTGTCTTTGGTCCGAGTTTGCGCTTCTTAGTGATTGGAATATTGACTTTCGCCAAACATCCCCATGTGCGCAAATACGAAAGTGATGGTTTTCTTCCAGCCCACTCCTCGTAAGGGGTTTTATCTTTATTCTTGTTAGGAACTCTATTCAGGACATGACATGAAGTCAATAAAGCCTCCCCCCACCATGCCTTTGATAAACCAGCAGTGGCTAACATGAAATTCACCAAGTCAGTCAGCGTGCTGTTTTTCCTCTTGGCAACCCCGTTTGATTGGGGCGAATAGGGAGGCGTCCTCTCATGAATAATGCCATGTTCCTCACAGAATTCATCAAAGATTTTAGGAAAATATTCACCACCACGATCCGACTTAAGACGCTTTATCTTTCTCTCTAGTTGATTTTCAACTTCGGCCTTATAAATTTTAAAGTAGTCTAAAACTTCATCTTTAGTTCACAACAAATAAACATAGCAGAATCTAGTCGCATCATCAATCAATGTCATGAAATATCTCTTTCCACCTTTTGTCAACACACCATTCATCTCGCATAGATCAGAATGTATGAGTTCTAGAGGTGCCAAGTTTCTCTCCTCGGCCGCCTTGTGAGGCTTCCGAGGTTGCTTTGATTGCACACAACTATGGCACTTAGAACCTTTGGCAATGGTGAAATTCGGAATTAAACTTAAACTCGGATAGCCGAGAAATTAAACCAAAATTAATGTGACATAAACGAGAATGCCAAACACCGGTATCATCACTAACATTGCCACAAATATGGTTCACGGACTTATTACTGAAATCGAGAAGCGAAAAGCGGAACAAGCCTCCGCACTCATAGCCTTTACCAATAAATTGTCCAAACTTGGAAACAACTACTTTATTCGACTCTAAAACAACCTTAAACCCATCTCTCGCATAGAAGGGAGCCGCTAACGAGATTCTTGTTCATAGTAGGGACATGCCGCACGTTCCTCGGCTCCACGATCTTCCCGAAGTGAACTTCGGATCTACCGTGCCAACACCACGAACGAAGCATGTGACCCATTCCCCATCAAGACGGAAGAATCCCGGACGACTCGGTAAGAAGTGAACATGGAGATGTCAGCACACACATGAACATTAGCACCTGTATCAATCCACCAACATGGAGATTGAAATACCGAAAGAACAGTAAAGAGATTACCGTACCCATCAGCATTGCTAGAGGTCACCGTGTTGACTTGCCTCGCCTTTTCCTTGCGGTCTGCCCTCTCTGGACAGTCCTTAGAAGAGTGGCCAGTCTCTCCACACGTAAAGCAGCTCAGATCTGCTTTGTTTATCATCTTCTTCTTCTTGAAGGTTATAGTTTTCATAGGCTTATTGAAGGAGGGCTTGTTATTCCCTTTGTTCTTGCTGTAGGGTTTCTTCTGCACCATGTTGGCGCTAGATCGACCCTCTCCTTTCTCGGCAGTATCCTTAGCCCGAGCTTTCTCCTCAACATCAAGAGACGCTATCAGATTTTCAACTGATATCTCCTATCTCTTGTGTTTGAGAGTTGTGGCAAAGTTCCTCCATGAAGGGGCAACTTAGCGATGATGCATCCAGCCACAAACTTGTCAGGTAAGGCACACTTCGAGAGTTCAAGCTCTTTCGCAATGCACCGTATCTCATGAGCTTGTTCGACTACGTAACGGTTGTTCACCATCCCGATGTCATGGAAGCTCTCCATGATGTACAGTTCATCGCTCGCATCGGTTGCACCGAATTTAGCATTCGAGTGCATCCCGGAGCTCTTTACCATCCGTTATGTGCATGTACACATCACACGGACGATCGACAAGAATACTCGGAACGCATCCGACGAAGAGAGTATTGTTTTCCTTGAACTTGTTCCGATCTTGGTCGATATAGTTCCTTCAGGTAAACCATCACTAACTTCGAATACTTTCGTATGAGTAAGCCGAGCGTGGCCTTAACCTCGCCACCTCTTAAAGTGCACACCGGTAAACTTATCCGGCCTCGGTGCATCAACAGAAACCAGCCATCGTTAACTCGGAAATTGCCTACAATTAGGTTTTTGGATTGTTGGATAATTAGGCACAATTTCCATGATTAATTCCAGAATATAAAACATAACGACAGCAGCTACTAACATGTGAAACTCGAACATACTAGATGCATTAATCAACATGAGAAGCAGCAACGCAAACGGTAAAGCATTCATCGCTAAACAGATCGAGATATGTCGCACGTACCGATCTGGTTGAGGTGGCGGTGGAGGTGTAGCAGATGATGTCGCAGCAGTAACGTTGTTGACGATAGGGACGACGGGTCGAAGTAGACGGCGTTGAAGACGACGGTAGGCAGCACCGCCCGACTTGGACGAAAGACGACCCGTGATGAAGAGCTTGAGCAGTCGCGCAGAGCGCTTCCCAAAAACCTAATTCGCCCTCTCCCGTACAGGATCGCAAGGACGAGCGGTTCCGGAGACCTGCTCTCCCGTACAGGATCGCAAGGACGAGCGGTTCCGGAGACTCGAGGCTCAATCCACTCACCACAAGCGCGGCGCGCGCGTCGTGTCGAGACGAGCGAGCGAGGAGGAGGAGGAGCGCGCGCGTGCGTGCGTGTAGTACTCCTATTCTCACTCACTTACTAGTGGTGGAACAACTCACCTTATAAGGTGGTCTAACTTCCTCCCAACTTTCCATGTGGGACTAAACTTCCCATCTCTTGCCACTCTCTAGTGAGCTGCCACCAACTTGGACTCAAACTCACAAGGCTGCCACTAAGTGGGCTTTGAGATTTATAGGGAAAATCTGAAATCTAGTATGGGCCACCAAATGTGGGCCCAATATTTCAACAGTTAAATGCATTGTTTTAAGAGCGGGGATTTTCTTAGAGGTGAAAACCTAAGATGTATGATCGGGCAAAATCCGATTACATTGAAAGAGAAGAGAGGAAATCACCGAGCCTAATCACCAAGCCGTTGTTGCATCATGAATCTGTTGGCTAGCTAACACCATTCATTGCCTGGATTCGGCGTTTAAATCGCTGATGATAATACGGCTACCAAATCACGTGTACATGTATCCCCTCGGGCTGAGTCCAAGCTGACCACACGAAAAGGGAAGCTCCTACACGTCAGACCCTCCGTATTACGGCAGAGTTAAGCCGTTCCCAGGTCCCCGCCGCCGGCCGGCCGGCCGGCCGGCCGGGACCAGCCCCTTTGTTTCTCCGTTGGCAGGACTTCCCGTGCGCGCGCACAAGGCAACCAAACGAGGCTCACGAGCCATGGATTCACGGTGGCCGCGCGCGCATGTGATCCCGGTCCTTTTTCTCGGCGCCTTGCCTGCCCAGGCTGCCCTCCCGCCGGCCCCGATCGGCCGCCGGTGTTGACCTGTTCCCAGCACAGTACGTCGAATCTACTGCTGCTGCCAGACGAAGCCGGCGCCTTTTACCCAAGCTTGAGCGGAAGCCAGGGAGGGGTGGCAGCGATAGTAGTTTCGTCTACCTTGTCCCCTTGCGCGACAGAGCCAGAGCCCTCGACGATGCGGCCATGGCCGCAATGAGTGAGCGGAAATCGGAGCGGATTCTACCGACCTGTCCAGCGCCGATGCCATCGAGCCGGTGTCGCCGATTCGTCGGACGCCGCACGCCACGGGCAGAGGTGACATTGCTTCGTCGGTTCGTCCGTACCACCGCGCGTGCGTGCATGTTGCAGGCCGCGCAGGGAATGCTAGCCAGTGGCTCTGACGACGAGTAGATTAAAAGTACAGGCAACCTACATTCCAGTAGATTCAGAGAATTTCGCACTCTGCTTTCCCCCCCTATAATATCTCCCCGTGGGCGCGCCACCCTTCTTATCTCCACCACCACCTCCAGCTGACAGTACCGGCCACCCTCGACGACTCGAGAATGGCAGACGTGGCAGCGTTCGGTACCTCGCCGCCGGCCCCTTCGCCTCTGGCCGCAGGCGACGTCGCCGCCGACGCGCTGCTCGCGCCCTGGCCGATGTCCCCGTGGCCGGCGCCACTCCGGCACGGCGACGACCGTCGCCCGAACCCGCTGTTCGCCATCCTGCCGCTCTCGGCGCTGGCGATAGGGCTGGTGCTGCTCGTCGCCGTGGCGGTCATCCTCGTGCTGACCCGCCGGGGCAGGCTCAGGCTGGCGGGCGCCGTGGTCAGCGTCGACGGCGACAAGCCGGGCGGGGCGCCGGCGTCCAGCTGCGGCAGCAGCGCCCGGGCCAGCCACAATGCCAGGTGCTACCCCGCCTCCGGTAAGCATCTACTCATGCTTATTAGTTTGTCATCGTGTGGCACGGTGAACAAACCGATTAACCAACGCAGTATCGCTCGTCGCATGCTTCGAACGTTGCTAGCTGCTGACTGGTTCACGGCGTCGGTGCTGTGGGTGCAGGGTGCATGTACGGCGGGAGGCTGGGCCCGCTGGGGCTGGCGGCGGCGCAGCCGCGGAGCCGGGGCGCGCAGGTGTTCACGTACCGGGAGCTGGAGCGCGCCACGGACGGCTTCGGCGAGGCCAACGTGCTGGGCCGCGGCGCGTACGGCGTGGTCTACCGCGGCCGGCTCGTTGACGGCACCCCGGCCGCCATCAAGCGGCTGCAGCTCGACCTCCGGCGCCAGGGCGAGCGCGAGTTCCGCGTCGAGGTAACTAAGATTCATTTCGCGAGCTGCACATGCACATGTCCATCGATCGGCTCACGTCTCGCCGTCTGTACGTGCGTCCGCCGCCGCCATTGTTTCGGGTACAAACCTCTAGTCGTAGCAGCACCTGAACACTGTAAGATGGAGCACGTACGTGGTTGCTGGTGCTGCTTGGTGTTGGGATAGTTGTGGCATGCGTACGTAACCAGGGACGGCATTGATGTGCGCCTGCCGGCCTGGTTCCGGTGCGTTGGTGACAGACTGTTGGCCTTGTCTTTAGTCGGGGGAGTGAGAGGGACGCATCAGCCGAGCTGCCGATGGGCGTATGGCTGGTACGTTGCGGGGGCAGGAAGGCCAAGCCCCGGCAGAATATCGGTGTCTGGCGGTGCCTGCCTACGTTGTTTGGCGGATCATGCGCAACTTGCCGGGGCACGGGAGAGGAGAAGGCTGCCCTTTGCCCTTGCCATCCCGGCAGGGCAGGGGAGGAGTACTCATGTTACTTCTCGAGCTAGTCGATCGAGTTATCTTCTCAAAACCCAGCTTGGGACAGTCTCTCCTAGCCTAGCTTGTCTCATTGGTCAACAATGGTTTGGACTGACACCCTCGATTTCTGGTGGCCAAAATTGGGCGTCCTCCCTGTTTTCCTATTTTAACGCTGTTCAGACAAGCTAGGTGACCGAATTTGTCCATCCACCAAAGAGTGTAGGTTATTGAATTGACTCACTAGCCAATTTTTATTAAAAGTTTGAACGGTTGAAAATGGCTAACAATGTAGTTTTAATTTTTCTGTCATCAACATTTACGTCACCATTAGATTTATGAAACCAAAAAGCTATATGAAGGAAGTATATGTTTTCTATTTAAAAATATGTATTTTCATCATATAGCTTTTTTTCTTTTCATAAGTTTTGCTGCCAAAGTTTAAAATAGTTTGATTTTTCAAGAAAATTGAAAGTACACTCTTTCTCATGTGAAACAATCAAGATAGGTTTGCAACATAGGTTGTAACTAGGATTTTCTCGGTTGCACATCGGGTTGCAGCTGAGATTCAACAACTTGCACATAGATGACATCACCTTAGTTCTCATTCGACTGAGAATTAGTCACACCTTTTTTATAAACCACCAACTATTGTGTAATATGTTGCACACATGTCCAAATCTCATACTAATAAGGTAATTAACACCGGTTTGACGGCCGGGGCCAACGAGTTAGTGTTGATGTGTCATTCCCTTCCGCTTGAAATGTAGAGTACTAACCTAGGAATGTTTCTTATATCTAAAATGTTAGAAACAATGATTTTTTGAACAATTTGGATCAACAAATTCAGAAGTTTTTGTCATTTTTTTGAGATTCGTTCAAACTTTTATGAAATTCCGAACTTCTCCAAATTACTACTATGAGACAATTATTTGATGACATGTGGACACTCAATGCCACATCATCACTGCCTCGTGGGCCAAGTCGTTAGATTTACATCAGATTTACTCCGCTTAATCTCAAAATTGGACCTTTATGCAACCTATTATTACATAAATAGTTTGTGATACGTGAAAAAATGTATATTGTGTAGTTTACACAACAACGATAATAATGGTTGGGGTTTCTATAATTTCCTCAAGATCTGAGGGAGTAGTAGTTTTCTGAACATCACATGTAGAATTGCCCGGATGTTTGATGCATGCAGTAGAGTTTGTGGGTATAGGTTCATTCATGGGTAGGGTTGCAAGCGGCCACCCGCATAAGCCAGCAAAAACCATTATTTAGTTAAAAAATAGACTAATTTGCTAAAAAAAAGGTTATAGCTAACCTAAACGGTTTTAATTACGAAGGGGCGGATCGGGCGCCGCTTTGCATCTCTATCCAGTGTTAATGCGTATGATTGTCGGGGCCGGTTGACTTTAAAACCCCGGTTCTCACACATGCCATTGAAGAACGTGACACATGCACCGGTCCATGTCTCTAATCATCCTAGCCTGGTCCATCTTATCTCTCAATCACCAGCAAATATTCCGGGGACGGCACGGTGGCTAGCTGCTGGCTAGGTGTTGACGTCTAGCTGACCGCGGTTATAGGTGTTAACAGATCATCACTAGAGACTGAAACCCGAGTGCTGTATATGCAGAGTGGATTCAT
The DNA here is from genome assembly GCF_022539505.1 of Lolium rigidum. NCBI lineage: Eukaryota > Viridiplantae > Streptophyta > Magnoliopsida > Poales > Poaceae > Lolium > Lolium rigidum. Next base: position 186,247,904 of record NC_061511.1, on the reverse strand, counting down.
TCTGCACACTCTGGGGTTACTAGCTACTTCTCTTTCCCCCGGATTCTCCAATCAACCCATGTGTGTGTAGGTCGATAGTTTTGCTTCCGTTGCACATTTTCCATGTTTAAATTGTCCTGTTAGAGGCATTAACTGCAGTTTTCTGAATTTGGTGAAACAAAAGTACTCGACAACCCCAACAACAGTGATCTCAGTGTTCATCGAGCCATGTAATCAAGCAGCATCGGAGTAGTAATCAGTTACGGTCTACAGGTGGACCTCCTGAGCCGGATGCACTCGCCGCACCTAGTGGGGCTGCTGGGCTACTGCGCCGACCAGAGCCACCGGCTGCTGGTGTTCGAGCTCATGCCCAACGGCACGCTCAAGAGCCACCTGCACCGGCCCGCCGCCGTGGCCACGGACAGCCAGGAAGCCAGGTCGCCGGCGCCGCCGCCGGCGCTGGACTGGCAGACGCGGCTGTGCATCGCGCTGGACTGCGCCCGCGCGCTGGAGTTCCTACACGAGCACACCTCCCCGGCGGTGATCCACCGCGACTTCAACTGCGGCAACGTCCTCCTCGACCACAACTACCGCGCGCGCGTCTCCGACTTCGCCACCGCCAAGGTCGGCTCCAACAAGGCCAACGGCCAGGTGCTCACCCGCGTCCTCGGCACCACCGGCTACCTCGCGCCAGAGTACGCACCAATTCTCTCTCGATCGATTTCATTACCACTTACCAGCAGGCAGGATCGGTCATGGCTGTTAGACATGTGATAACGGACTCCACTGAAGACCGATTCTACAGCAGCTATTCTCTCCACCTCTCCCGCACACGTTGTGCATATCGCACGTTGTGCATGATCCTACTTAGCTGGATCTCAACTGTACTCTCCTCTCCTCCCTCGTGTGTAACTCTTCTATATAACTGAACCCCACGAGGACGAATACAGTATGCATACATACAGTTGATTATTACTCTTTCATGGTATCAGGATAACGATCCTCCACCGCTTCCGCCATGGCTGGCACCTCCTCCCCGGCCGCCTCTCAAACCTCCCCCTCCCTCTCTACGGACTTTGCTCCTCTACCCAATCTCTCCACTCTGTCTCCAGAGGCCCGCGTCAACTACCTCGCCGGCCTCAACATCGGCTTCTACGTCCACCACAAGCTCGACCTCGCCGGCGTCAACTACTCCATGTGGCGTCAAGACATGGAGCTCGCCATCGGCCTCCACGGCGTCGAGGACCACATCGCCGCCGACTTCGACAACCACGAAGGAGATCGCGAATGGCGCCGCACCCAGTTCGTCGTCAAGCTCTGGATCTACAACACCTGCACGCCGGCGTTCAAGCAGCTCATCATGAACACCAAGGCCACCGCCTTCGCCCTCTGGAGCACCATCGAGACCATGTTCACCGGCAACGTCCGCTCGCGCAAGGTGAAACTACTCTCTGACCTCCATGATCTGCGCCAGGGCAACAAGTCCGTCGCCGTCTACGCCTCCGATCTTCAGCGCATCGCCCACGGCCTGCACGACATCGGCAAGCCTCTGGATGATGAAGACCTCGTCGTCTACTTCCTGCGCGGCCTCGACAAACGTCACCGCACCGCCCGGCAGCTCCTGGAGGAACGCACGACCGCGCCGACGTTCGCGTCTGCCCAGTCGACCGTCCAGCTCGACGAGGACAGGCTTGGCGGCCCACGGGCTGCTGAGCCCGACACTCCCACCGTCCTCTACTCCAGCGGCTCTCATGGTGGGCAAGGCTCCTACGGGCCTCCTGGTGGGCAAGGCTCCTACGGGCCTTCATATGGCGGCGGCGGCCAAGGCTCGCCCTCTCCTGCTCAGGGCAAGCAGAAGCGCAAACGCACCGACAAGCACACGGGCTACACCCCCGTCGCCAACGCCAGCGCGCGTCCGCCCCTGACTGGCGTCGTCCCCGTCTACGCGCCGCCTCCCGGCGTCGCTGGTCCCGGCGTCCTCGGGGCCCGCCCGTATGCCTTCACCAACCTCGCGCCGGTGCAGTACGGCGCCCCGTCGCCGGTGCAGTACGGCGCCCCGTCGCCGTTCGCTGCTACGCCGACCGCCCCGTACCAGTTCGCCCCTGCACCAACCTACGGCACTCCGTCGCCCTATGCTGCTCCATCCGCGTTCACCATGACCGCGCCGTCTCAGTACACGCAGCAGCCGCCTTCGCCTCAACAGCAGCAGATGTCTTCACAGCCGCAGATGTCTTCACCGTACAACACCTCCGTCGAGCAGGCAGGTCTCATGCAGGCCCTGCATAACCTGTCGATCAACAGCTCCAACAGCGGCTGGGTTGCGGACTCGGGTGCTACCTCACACATGGCTGCAGCACATGGTAATCTTGCCTCTCTCACTCCCGTCTCAAATTTCCCACCTGTCATTGTTGGCAATGGTTCTCATCTATCTGTTTCTCACATCGGTTCATCTACTATACCTACTGTTGCTCGATCCCTATCTGTCAATGATATCCTAGTAGCTCCAAATATTATCCAGGATCTTCTTTCGGTCCGCAAATTAACACGTGATAATCTAATTTCTATGGAGTTTGACCCCTGGGGTTTATCTTTGAAGGATCTGCGCACCAAGGCTCATCTACTTCGTACCAACAGTGATGGCGACCTATATCCGCTGCTTCCCCAGTCAACGGCGCTGCTCCTCACCACTCAAGCCGCCTCGGAGCTCTGGCATCGTCGCCTTGGACACCCCGGCGTCTCTAGCTTTTTCCAGAAACTTTTTCCATGTAATAATTCACGGCGCCTTTGTCAAGCCTGCCAATTAGGCAAGCATGTCCGGCTGCCTTTTTCTCCATCCACTAGCTCTTCATCTAGGCCTTTCTTCCTTTTACATTGTGATCTCTGGACCGCTCCTGTTGTCACTCCTTCTGGTTATAAGTTTTATTTAATAATCGTTGATGATTACACTCACTTCATGTGGACATATCCCCTAAAAGCGAAATCTGATGTACATGACGTTTTTACATTTTTCCAAGCATATGTCAGTACTCATTTCAACTTAAAAATTGCTAACATCCAGTGTGACAACGGTAGGGAATTTGATAACCAACAGAATCGTGCTCTTTTTCTCCCTCATGGCACTCTCTTCCGATTTTCCTGCCCCTATACCTCTCCCCAAAATGGCAAGGCCGAGCGCGCCATTCGGACTACTAACAATGTCATTCGCACACTTCTGATTCAGGCTTCTATGCCTCCTCGTTTTTGGGCTGAAGCTATGCACGTTGCCACTCATCTCATCAACCTGCGCCCAACTAAATCTATCCCTAACTCCACTCCTCACGAAGCTCTCTTCTCTACGCCGCCCACCTACGATCACCTACGGGTTTTTGGTTGCCTATGTTACCCAAACATCGAAGCTCAGACCCGCCACAAACTTGATCCTAGATCCCTCCCTTGTGTTTTCATCGGCTACCCCACTCAACACAAAGGATACCGCTGCCTTGATCTCCACTCGGATCGCGTCATCATTTCCCGCCATGTCACGTTCGACGAAGCCATCTTCCCGTTCTCCACCAACCCTATTCCCGATCTTCCATCCTATGACTTTCCCCACGATGAACCCATCCCCGATTCTCCATCCTCTTCCTTTCCCGGCGCTGCCTCGGCAGACTTTCCTCCCGATCCTCTGCCGCGGCAGCCTGCCACGGCACCCGCTTCTCCCATTTCTCTGCCGCGGACACCCAGCACTCCTTCCACTTCCCCGGCGCCCGCCTCTTCTGCCTCATCTTCCGATCACCCCACTCCGTCTCCGGTGATCCCCTCTCATGCCATTCCCGTGCAACCTCCAGCCAATCCTCATCCCATGCGCACACGCGCCAAATCTGGTTTTCAGCTTCCCCGTAAGCATCTGAATTTCATCACCACCCCCTCCATCTCACCTATCCCTCGCACTTACCGCTCTGCTCTCCAGGATCCTCATTGGGCTCGCGCTATGCGTGAAGAGTTCGATGCCCTTCTCCTCAACGATACATGGCGTCTCGTTCCATCTCCTCCCGGTGCCAATATCGTTAGCGGCAAATGGGTATATCGCCACAAATACAACTCCGATGGTACTCTCGCTCGCTACAAAGCGCGTTGGGTTGTTCGCGGTTTTAGCCAAGAACATGGCATCGATTACGACGAAACTTTCAGCCCCGTCGTTAAGCCGTCCACCATTCGACTTGTCCTTTCCATTGCCGTTTCCTCTCACTGGCCCGTCCATCAAATGGACGTTAAAAACGCCTTCCTTCACGGCACCCTCAACGAACTAGTCTACTGTCAGCAGCCCAAGGGATTTGAAGATTCTGCTCTCCCCGATCATGTTTGTCTTCTCCAAAAATCCCTATACGGTCTAAAGCAAGCACCACGTGCTTGGTTTCAGCGTTTTGCCCACTTCATCACCTCCGCCGGTTTCACATCATCTCGCTGCGACACTTCTCTTTTTATCCATCATTCCTCGGCCGGCATCGCTTATTTACTTCTCTATGTAGACGACATAGTGCTCACGGCATCCTCCACCATTCTACTTCAGACTATCATATCTTCTCTCAAATCTGAATTCAGCATGACCGATCTCGGCCCTCTCTCCCATTTCTTAGGCATCTCTGTTTCTCGCTCTTCTGCGGGTCTGTTTCTCTCTCAGCGACAGTACGCCCTCGACATTATCGATCGTGCTGCCATGACCGAGTGCAACACTGCCAACACCCCTATCGACGCCGGATCCAAACTCTCTCTCCATGACGGTGACCTCCTGGATAATCCCACTCATTACCGCAGCCTCGCTGGTGCGTTGCAATATCTCACCCTTACCCGTCCCGATCTCTCTTACGCCGTTCAACAAGCATGTCTTTTCATGCATGCCCCTCGCACACCTCATCTCAATCTCGTCAAACGAATCATTCGCTATGTCAAAGGCACTCTTGATCACGGCCTCTCCATCACTCCCACCTCCGATTCCTCCCTTGTGGCCTACTCTGATGCGGATTGGGCGGGTTGTCCCGACACCCGTCGCTCGACATCGTGGTTCTCGCGTCTTTCTCGGCGATAATCTGATTTCCTGGTCCTCCAAAAGGCAACTTACCGTGTCCCGCTCCGAGTGCTGAGGCTGAATACCGAGCCGTTGCCCATGTTGTTGCGAGTGTTGTTGGCTTCGACAGGTAATGCAGGAACTTCATCGACCTGTTACTCGGTGTACGGTTGTGTACTGTGATAATGTCTCTGCTGTCTACATGTCTGCTAACCCTGTTCAGCATAAGCGGACCAAGCACATCGAGATCGACATCCATTTCGTCAGGGATAAAGTGGCTTTGGGCGAATTCAGGGTGTTGCATGTTCCAACTACTTCTCAGTTTGCCGACATATTCACCAAGGGCCTTCCTACTGCTGTCTTCAACGAGTTCCGTACCAGTCTCACCGTTCGTCGGGCCGACGATGTGACTGCGGGGGGATGTTAGACATGTGATAACGGACTCCACTGAAGACCGATTCTACAGCAGCTATTCTCTCCACCTCTCCCGCACACGTTGTGCATATCGCACGTTGTGCATGATCCTACTTAGCTGGATCTCAACTGTACTCTCCTCTCCTCCCTCGTGTGTAACTCTTCTATATAACTGAACCCCACGAGGACGAATACAGTATGCATACATACAGTTGATTATTACTCTTTCAATGGCTAATGTTGTTTGCCTGCAGGTATGCGTCGACGGGGAAGCTGACGACCAAGTCGGACGTGTACAGCTACGGGGTGGTTCTCCTCGAGCTGCTGACCGGCCGGGTGCCGGTGGACACGCAGCGGCCGCCGGGACAGCACGTCCTCGTTTCATGGGTGAGTGCTGCAGCTACTACTCACTGTTCAGCTATGTACCAATGCTCATGTGGTTTGTACAAGCCTCCTAGGATGCATATACCATCAGTGAACATGTGCACGTTCTGCCACCAAGATGCTCAACACCTAGCATAACTGCATAAATGCAGGGGAAATAACACAGTAGCAGTACTACCTTGATTAGGACCAACACCAAATCAACGTACGGGGCACTCTGGTTCGGATGCTTGCAATGGAAGCAGGGGCCAGTTTTGTCTATGCAAATGGGGCGCGTTCTGAAATATCTGAAACCTATGCCATTTCTCATGCCTTCATTCATGAGGCTCTCAGTAAGTGATACTGTACGTTGTTGGACCAGGCTCTTCCACGGCTGACCAACCGCGAGAGGCTCGTGCAGATGGTAGACCCGGCCCTGAAAGGCCAGTTCGCCGTGAAAGATCTCATCCAGGTAAGCTTTCTTCCACATCCTATGGACGTTTATGTGCAGATACTTGCTCTGCAACGCTAGCTAGCTGCAGCATCCTGAACCCGAACTTCTTGGTTGATCGCAGGTTGGGGCCATCGCGGCGATGTGCGTACAAACCAAGGCGGAGTACCGGCCGCTGATGACGGACGTGGTGCAGTCGCTGATCCCCATCGTCAAGAAGAGCCCCGTCATGTCCTGCTCCTCCACGCCGGCGAGGCCCCTACAACACGTTGTCTACATGAGCCCGCTGCAGAAGCAGGCGTCCTAGAACACGAGACATGTCCGACGGCTTGGAATTTTCAGCTAGTGTACATACCTCAACCTGGAGTAAGGCACACGCATATGAACTGAAGAGATCAGAGGATTGTTTTTCCTTGGTTTGCCCGAGCTTGTCCAGAGATACCTACCTTCCGTTTCAAAAAAAAAAGAGATACCCACCTTGTTCGAGATGATACCTTGCTGGACAGAGTACGCCAGGTTCTTCATGACTTGCATTGCAATATATCCTTGCAGCTATCATGTGTTTGGTCGACAATACATCATTGTACGCTTCTCTGTTTATTTGTTCGAGATATAATGTAAAAAGATGGAACAATCAATTAGTTTCTTTTTGGGAGCTCTTCGAATCGTTGGGTGTTGTTTTATGACTTCTAGATCTATCACAAATTATTCGTACCAATAAATATTATGAAAAATAATCTGTGACGGAGAAATTGACAAGCAACTATTCATGCATGGTTGTTCCCTCCTCCCCCACCCCTAACAATAGGGAGCAAGTGTTATTGCTGGGACCAAGGCAGTATGATCAGGCCACGGTCTATCTCATGGATAGAGATTGGACATCAAAATTAGACACATTCAAAAGGATTGGTGTCCATACACGTGGTCAAAAGGACCACTTTAATTTTTATCATCGCTAGTAAGTTTAACCAGTGATGTACAACCCGTAATACATCACGGGGTGTCAAAGCTTTCTCAAATTGCCGGTGTCACTACCTAGAGGATGCATTAGCTGATGCAATATACTTGCAAGACAACCAGAACCATATCATGAAAGATAATATGTTCATATTGACCCCATAATTATGGCAGGTAGGCTTCATGTTGGGCATAGAGACATGGTCATATAGATTATCATAGCTTAAACTTGTTGCTACTCATTATTGAAACAACTTCAGACGAAGAATGCAAAAGCTTTCTTAAAATGTTGTCCTCTTAGGAAACTACACGATGAACTTGAATTTGTGCGACTATTTCAAGTTTTCAACTATGAGGGAACCACTTCATTGAGGGGACACTCGATGCTCACAAGTCACAATCGTCCACGAATGACATATGCTTGGTATCATAGTATCAAGCTTTATGAAAGCATCCATCATATGGTTGTTGCACCACATCGTACCGGCTTTCAATGTAATATTGTTCTCATATATGCCTGCAAATATTGATGGAATATGGCATAGTTTATAAACAAACCGTCATGCCTAATGGAGGGTTTTCAAGGGAGATAGAGCTTTGTTGTTTCTAGTGTCATACTAGAACACACCACGTATCATCATGAACACTAGTTTAAGACTTATTAGAAATTGCCTTTGCAATGCCATCTAAAATCCACAAATATCTTAGGACTTGGAAGTATCAGGACTTATGACCGTGCAACCAGGATCTTGGGCTCAACTTGGGCCAAGGCAGACACATATGAACTGAAGAGATGAGAGGAACGTTTTTTTTTCCTTGGTTTGTCAGAGCTAGTCCAGAGATACCCACCTTTCTCAAGGCGATACCTTGCTAGACAGAGTACACCAGGTTGTTTATGACTTGCAGTTCAAGATATCCTTGCACCTATCCTGATTATGTCTTTGGTCGAAAATACATCATTGTAGGACTTCTCTGATTTTTTGTTTGAGATATAATGTGAAAAGATGGAACAGTCAATTAGTTTCTTTCTAGGAGCCCTAAGGGTTCGTTGGGTGTTGTTTTATGATTTCCAGATCTATCACAAAATATTTGTATCAATACATACTATAAAAGATAATATGTGACGGTAAATTTACAAGCAACTAACTATTCATGCATGGTTTTCGGTCCTCCCAACCCACCCCCACCCCTAACAATAGGGAGGAAGTGTTATTGGTGGGACCAAGCCTGTATGATCGGACTGCCATCTATCTCACGCATAGAGATTAGACATCGCAACCAGACCACACTCAAAATAATTGGGGTTCATAGACATGGTCAAAATGACCACTTTGGTTCTTATCATCGCTAATAAGTTCAACGACTGATGTAGGAAAGTAGAACGATAAGGGTCCATACAAACACATAGGGATTCCAAGCTATCTCAAATTGCTGGTGTTACTACCTAGAGGATGAATCAGCTGATGCATAGCCAAGTGAATAAGCCAGCAAAGTACATGGAATATACTTGCAAGATAACCAAAACCATATCATGAAACATAACATGTTCATATTGACCCAATTATTATGGCAGGTAGGCTTCACTACTAGGAAAAAGCCTACCGTCGGCGGACCAAAAAAAGTTACCACTGGCGCACCAGCGCTCGCCGGTGGAAACATGCCACCGGTAACGGCTTATCGCCGGTGCACCAGCCTGGTATGTCGGCGGTAACACGATTTATCGCTGGCGCACCAGCCTGGTGCATCGTGGGTAGTTTACTGGCATAATTAAAAAGGGCTCGATCTAGATCTAGATCGAGATTTGGTCGTCGCTAGGAACCGTGGGTACCAGAGGTGGGCGCCGGATGAAGGGCCGCCGGAGGTGGTCGCCGATGGAAGGGTCACCGTGGGTGTCGTGCGGAAGGGAGGTGGTCGCCGGAGGAAGGGCTGCCGGAGCGGAGATAGTCGTCGTCGCCTTCGCCGGGAGGAGGCTGCCGCCGTCGCCAAAGAGCAGGTGGCCACCATAGACGGAGGTGGTGGTCGCCGGAGGGAGAAGCTCGAGCTTGGGGTCGCTGGAGGTAGAGACTCAGGGAAAGAGAAGGTGAAGAAATGGAAGAGGGAGAGATGAGAAGGTAGAGAAATGGAGGAGGAGGAGGAGAGTAAAGTGAAAGAGGAGAGACACGAGTTTGTTTATATAGGACTAGGTTACCGCCGGTACACAACCCTCTTGGTACGCCGACAGTATGTGCATTTTTTTCTTTTTTTCTAAAACCTTAGAAAACTACTATTTTTTCGAATTTGAGGAATCTAAAAAATCGGTAAATGGTCATAGGCCGTTGAATTAGGATGTAAATTTTTCTATGGATACGTTTTTATATAAAAAACATTTTCATGGCCGTATGCAATCTCCAGAGCCGTTTTACCGAAAGACGGCGCCATTTTTCACAAAAAGTCAAGATTCTTGTTTGATTATTTTCCTAACAACTAGATGACATAAAACATGGTCATCTCGAAGGATTTATAATTTTACTAATTTTTTCATTTTCTTTTATTTTGGGCCCGCGGGTGGTATCCTCGTATCACCGACTGACAAAGGATTAACTTGTCAATGCCTACGGGTTATAGGCTAGGATTTAGTTAGAAGTAGAGGGTAAGTAGATCTCGAAGGTTTCAGCCGAAAAGTACTCGACGATTATGAAAACTAGGGTTTGTGAAAAATGATTCGATGATCTCTTCGTCCCTCGACTCCCCCTTTATATAAGAGGCGGAGCCGAGGGTTTCGTTTTGTACAAGTTACAGAGTCCGGGACGGTTTCTAACTCATCCCGCCAGATTACAAACAACACTTCCTATTACAACTCTACTTTCCTTAATATATCTTGGGCTCCCGAATCTTTTATTCTTCGGGCAGTGGGCCTTCATTAAACCCCGGGTACTATCTTCGGCAGGCCCATTTGGGATGCCTATGTCACCGACGCTCCGATATTTGGGTGCGCCGACGGTAAATAGCACAGGCATACCTCCTTTTTAATGCTTCAGTAGTAACTCGGGACCTATAAGCCTTTTCCTCGTGTTGCTTCATATTGGACATCGAGACATGGTCATATATTGTGAAGATTATGATATCTTAAACATGTTGCTACTCATTATTACTAAAGCGACTTCAGATGAAGAATGCAAAAGCTTTCTCAAAAGGTGTCCATCTTAGTAAACTATACGATGAGCTCGAATTTATACGATTAAATCAACTTCTATGGAACTAATTCATTGAGTAGATATGATATGGTCACAATAGTACATGAATGATAAGAGGCCACACAAACACAGGGGGACTCCAAGATCTACATGGATGATGGTCGGGATACATGTAGTTCTCAAATTGCTGGTGTCACCGTCACGAGGACGAATCATCTGAGGCACATAGCCAAGTTAATAACTCAACCAAGTACATGAAATATACTTGCAAGACAATCAACAACATATGATCAAAGATGTAAGTTCATATTGACCCCATTCCTACTGTGGGTCGGCTTCATATTCGGCATCGAGACATGGTCATATATATTGTGAAGATTATTATAGCTTAGACTTGTTGCTACTCATTAGTGAAATGACATCAGACGAACAATGCAAAAGCTTTCTCAAAACATGGTCATGTTAGGAAACTATAGGATGAATTTGAATTTATACGACTATTTCAACTACAAGGGAACTGCTTCATTGAGCAGATATGGGATGCTCAGCTGTCACAGTACTACATGAATGTCACGTGCTTCATACCGTAGTATCAAATTGCATGATAGCATCCATCATGTGATTGTTGCACCACATTGTACCAACTTTCAATGTAAAATTGTTCTTATATATACCTCAAAATATAGAAGGAATATGACATAATTCACAAAGAAACCATCATGTCTACTTGAGGTCGCCCAAGGGAAGATAGAACTTAGTTTTTGCTAGTGTCGTATTAAAATACACCACGTACATAATGAATAACAGTTTCATACTTATTTAAATTGCATTTGCAATGTCCTCTAAAATCCTAGAGTATTGTGAGAGTTGGAAGCATCAGAACTTATTACCATGACACACTGTGAATGGCCTCATCTTCAATAAATTATCGTAGAACGAGTTGTCAGGTATAGGGTTACTACTTAATAACTTCTCCGGGGACATAGTTTCATATTGATATCACCCAGACGTTAAAGAAACAATGCCAGATGGTGAGAGCAATCCTATGTCCTCAAATGAGGAACTTTGTATTATCTAGATCCTTACGTTAGAAGGTATTAGTCGAACGGGAAATACAAAGGAGCTCTCGGGTGCAACGCACCCCCATACTTGGAAAAATAAAATAAAAAGTTTTAAAAAGTTTTTTTAATTTTTTTTTTGGAAATCAAAGATGATCAGGTATTGTACCTGAAACAAAATATTTTCCTAGGAAATTATTTTTATTGTATCCTGGGTAAAAAAAATAAACTCGAAATGCCCCATGACCAGGTACTATTCACTTTATTTTTGTCATAATTTTGTCTTTTTTGCCCTGGAGTCCATGAGAATCATTTCGTGTCCAAACATTTTTTTTACGAATACAAACTTGATCATCTTTTATTTCCAGGAAGATTCAATTTTTTTTTGAATTATTTAAATTATTATAATTTTTTTGGTCCATAGGGGTGCGTTGCACCCGAGAGCCATAAGTCTGCGTTATTAGTCGAACTATGTAAGAACTGGGTGATCCTTGGTTTAGTAATAATTGGTCCAAAGACCCGTCCAGATCTCACTACCAAATCATTGACTGAATGATCGGATCTTCGCCTTATAACAAGCCTCTTGACTTTCTCGCGCCTCTTTGATGCGGATAATATCGAAGAAGTCTATCGTAATCAAGCGGATGACGTATGACTATCTTAGTTTTTTTTTTTTTTTTTAGAACATACTATCTTGGTTTTACTCTTTGTGTTGCTCATTCTTTAAGCCCGCTTCTTGGCTGCTTTGAGGTCCACAGCGTGATGAGAAAATTGCAAGAGCCCATCACACATAGGGCAACTTCATCACGACACCACCAGGATACGTTTTTCTCGCAAGAAGCCACCGGTCTAGCGTTACGCCGTTGCAAAAAAACACCGATTGTCTTGATTAGACTGGCTAATGATGTTCCTGACTAGTTTCATTCTACAAGTGATGTCCAGGCAACAAATACTCATGCTTTTTTGCTTAGGCCGTTGAAAGGGAGGGCCCACATGTTATCATCTGCACTTTTATCCTCAATGTCATTATCTGCGCCGAACAGCTGCCGGCGTGTGCGAGCAACCGGCCATGCCAAAGCTACGTAGCGCCATCGCTGCCTTAAAGGCGCCAAGCCGAGCCACCGCAGGCTGTTCCCC
>NC_061511.1:186068360-186235228 GCF_022539505.1 Lolium rigidum | reverse complement strand
GCGCTGGAGTTCCTGCACGAGCACACCTCGCCGGCTGTGTGATCCACCGCGACTTCAACTGCAGCAACGTCCTCCTCGACCACAACTACCGCGCGCGCGTCTCCGACTTCGCCACCGCCAAGGTCGGCTCCAACAAGGCCAACGGCCAGGTGCTCACCCGCGTCCTCGGCACCACCGGCTACCTCGCGCCAGAGTACGCACCGATTCTCTCTCGAGTCTCGATCGATTTCATTACCACTTACCAGCACGCAGGATCGGTCATGGCTAATGTTGTTTGCCTGCAGGTACGCGTCGACGGGGAAGCTGACGACCAAGTCGGACGTGTACAGCTACGGGGTGGTGCTCCTCGAGCTGCTGACCGGCCGGGTGCCGGTGGACACGCAGCGGCCGCCGGGACAGCACGTCCTGGTTTCATGGGTCAGTGCTACAACTACTACTCACTATTCAGCTATGTACCATTGCTCATGTGGTTTGTACAAGACTCCTAGGATGCATACCATAGGTAAACATGTGCACGTTCTGCCACCAGGATGTTCAACACCTAGCATAACTGCATAAATGCAGGGGAAATAATACTACAGTAGCAGTACTACCTTGATTAGGACCAACAACAAATCATCGTACGGGGCACTCTGGTTCCGATGCTTGCAATGTAAGCAGGGGCCAGTTTTGTCTATGCAAATGGGGCGCGCTCTGAAATATCTGAAACCTACATGCTATTTCTCATGCCTTCATTCATGAGGCTCTCAGTAAGTGATACTGTACGTTGTTGGACCAGGCTCTTCCACGGCTGACCAACCGCGAGAGGCTCGTGCAGATGGTAGACCCTGCTCTGAAAGGCCAGTTCGCCGTGAAAGATCTTATCCAGGTAAAGGTTCCTTTCCTGATCCTTGCTAGTTGCTACTATGGACGTTTAATGTCAGATACTTGCTCTGCAACGCTAGCTAGCTACAGCATCCTGAACCCGAACTTCTTGGTGGATCGCAGGTTGGGGCAATCGCGGCGATGTGCGTACAGACCAAGGCGGAGTACCGGCCGTTGATGACGGACGTGGTGCAGTCGCTGATCCCCATCGTCAAGAAGAGCCCCGTCATGTCCTGCTCCTCCACACCGGCGAGGCCCCTACAGCACGTCGTCTACATGAGCCCGCTGCAGAAGCAGGCATCAGTCGCTGGCAAAGCGCCGTAGAACACGGCACACATGCACGACGGCTTGGAATTTTCAGCTACTGTACATACCATGCACTCAGCGTCAACCTGGAGTAAGGCAGACGCATATGAACTGAAGAGATCAGAGGATTGTTTTTCCTTGGTTTGTCGGAGCTAGTCCAGAGAGACCCACCTTGCTCGAGATGATACCTTGCTGGACAGAGTACACCAGGTTCTTCATGACTTGCATTGCAAGATATCCTTGCAGGTTGCAGCGATCGTGATCATGTGTTTGGTCAACAATACATCATTGTAGACTTCTCTGTTTTTTTCGAGATATAGTTTGAGAAAGATGGAATAATCAATTAGTTTCTTTTTAGTAGCTCTCCGGGTTGTTGGGTGTTGTTTTATGTATTCCAAATCAATCACAAATTATTCGTATCAATAAATATTAAAAAAATAATTTCTAACGGTAAATCAACAAGCAACTATTCATGCATGGTTGTCTGACCCTCCAAGGGCGGACCTGGGCCCCGGGAAGCCCGGGCTACAGCCCGGGTCTTGGCCCACCTAGTACGTGACCCTCCCAACCCGCCCCCACCCCTAACAATAAGGAGCAAGTGTTATTGGTGGGACCATGCATGTATGATCGAACCACCATCTATCTCATGCATCAATAAGATCAATGGCTGTTAATTCCATACGCATGGGGTTCATACACATGGTCAATAGGACAAAACTATGGGGTTAAGAAGAGAGATAGGATATCACAACCAGACCACAGTCAAAATAATTCGGGTTCATACACATGGTCAAAAGGACCACTTTGATTCTTATCATCGCTAATAAGTTCAACGACTGATGTGCAACCTATAATACATCGAAAAGTAGAACGATAAGGGGCCATAAAAACACATAATAGGGACTCCAAGCTTCTCAAATTGCTGGTGTCACTACCTAAAGGACGAACCAACTGATAAATAGCCAAGTCAATAAGCCAACCGAGTACATGGAATATACTTGCAAGATAACCAAAACCATATCATGAAAGATAATATGTTCATATTGACCCCATTATTATGACATATAGGCTTCAGATTGGGCATCCAGACATGGTCATATATTGTGAAGATTACGATAGCTTAAACTTGTTGCTACTCATGACTGAAGCAGATTCAAATGAAGAATGCAAAAGTTTTCTCAAAATGTGTTCATCTTAGAAAACTATGCAACGAGTTTGAATTTATACAATTAATTCAACTACTAGGGAATTAATTCTTTGAGTGGACATGAGATGGTCACAATAGTACATGAATGATAAGCGGCCACACAAACACAGAGGGACTCCAAGCTCTACATGGATGATGGTCGCGATACATGTAGTTCTAAATTGCTGGTGTCACTGTCAAGAGGAATATCATATGAGGCACATAGCCAAGTTAATAACCTAACCAATTATATGGAATATACTTGCAAGACAACTAAGAACATATGATGAAAGATATAAGTTCATACTGACCCCATTCCTACGGTGGGTAGGCTTCATATTCAGCATCGAGACATGGTCATATATATTGTGAAGATTATGCTAGCTTAGATTTGTTGCTACTCATTAGTGAAATGATTTCAGATGAACAAAGCAAAAGCTTTCTGAAAATGTGTTCATCTTAGGAAACTATACGATGAATTATGCGACTATTTCAACTACAAGGGAATTACTTTATTGAGCGGATATGGGATGCTCACATGTCACAATAGTACATGAATGACATGTGCTTCATACCATAGTATCAAATTGCATGAAAGCATCCATCATATGGTTGTTGCACCACATGGTACCAACTTTCTTTTTATATATGCCTTAAAAGATAGATGGAATATGACATAATTCACAATAAAACCATCATATCTACTTGAGGTCTGCAAGGAAAGATAGAGTTTAGGTGTTGCTAGCGTCATATTAGAATACACCACGCAGACAATGACCAACAGTTGACTTATTTAAATTGCATTTGCAACGCCATCTAATATCCTACAATATTGTGAGAGTTGGAAGCATCAGGACTTATTGCCATGGCACACTGTTGATGGACTCATCTTCAATAAATTATCGTAGAACGAACTGTCCTGGATAGGGCTACTAATTAATAACTTCTTCTCGTGATATAGTTTCATATTAATATCAGGTTAAAGAAACAATATTTGTTGGTGAAGGCGATCCTATGTCCTAAAATGAGGGATTTTGTATTACCCAGATCTTTATGTTAGAAGGAACTAGGACAAAACCCGTGCTTCACTACGGAATAAACGCAAGAATATCCCACGACTGGTTTGTTGCCCAGCCCAAATCCTTGATTCCAATGGGAAAAAAGGCTGATAGTATCGTTGGTGTCCATTCCTTCTTGAAGATGTTGGTTGGTCCCATGCATTGATATGGTTATTATCCACCCATATTCAAGAGATGGTGATCTTTCTTGATGTTGGCATGTATACATAAAATGACCTACTCATTTGTGATGTCATATATAGCACCGTCAAGAAATCGGTTCGGACAAATAAAATATACATACTGACCTTCCAAAGAAGAGAAAAGGAAGATACGCTTAAAACTAATTTCAAATTCTGGATTCTGTATCTTCCACACTACAAATTACCGTTATACCATTTGAAATTGAGCATAGTACTATTCGAGTAGTTTCTTCCAGTATTCAGGCTATGTTTTTAGCATTATTTTACTTGATTTCTTCAATAGCATCTATCAAGCTAACTGGCGATCTCGGACCAATTTCAAATTCTTCACGGAAAGTGAGAGGCGCACCACTTTTATTTCTTTATAAAAATATTGTATTCAAATTAAGTAAAGTTCAAGGAGAAGAGTGAAGAGACTGGACTTTGCATTGTCGCAAGTTCATGAATAAGAACTAAGATCAAGAAATCTGTAATTAAGGACACAGTTTAGTAATCACAATATATGCTCTATTATGTATATTTTTTACGCTTCTACAACATTACTGTTAGTAATTTGATGCTTTGAAGTAATGATTATGTACTTTCTCAATATATCATTAAGTACAACCTCAAAGTGATGGCCACCATTAAATACATCGTTGAACAATTCTGTTTTTTTGTACGGGATATCCTTAAAGAACACTATGCTCCCAGGGTTGGGGTCTTCCCTGGTTGCGTCGCGGGTCACTTTCGCGGGACCCACCTCACGTGAGTGCGTGTCAGTGTGTATCGGTGTCTTGGAGCGGTTCCGCGTGGTGTGTACAAGCGAGCAGAGGCTTCGCGGGGGGAAGTCGGTTTCAGGTTTCTTTGACTGAGCTTCGGTCTTTCTTCTCCTTTTCTCCCGAGGCGGTTTCCCTTGGCCTTGTACCTCCTGCTTTCTCGCCTCCTGAGCTTCGTTGGTGCAGCTGACTCTTGGGTGCGGGCGTCTACATAGGCTTGTGTTCTCCGGGGCTGCTTGTTCCCCTCTCCGCTGCGTTCCTCTCCTCTGCATTCTTTTTTCCATGGTGTTGTGGGGGTGGCTCCGTTGGAGCGGGGCGCACTGCTGCGGTGTGTGGTCGTGTGTTGTGGATCTGCAATGGCCGTCGGTGTGGCGACTCATTTACTGATCCAAAGGACCTCTCATGCCCGTTAATTAAAGATGAGAGAGAAAATGCTTTTTGTGTGGCCATGATTGGCCAACACATGAACGGTCCATTAATTTAAGCACGATGTGTGAAAAGCTTTGAACAAGAAGCTAGTCAGAAAAAGGGGCACGCAGCTACGCGATTCTAACTGCTCTTGGTTTTCTACGTGGGAGGGTAACATTTCTTAACGAGGGAAGGCCAAGACATCCATTGGTTGTAGACTCTAAAGCCCTCTGTTGAGATTCTTTTTGCAAGCTAAGACAATGAGGAAGATAACGTTAGGATCCCAATGTCCACTCAGTCAGTTCGATCGATCATTCGACCACCTACCTACGCGCTATTGTGTGTGTCTGAGGATGCAACCACGTTTCTACCTAGGATGCTTGCGGAGGGCTTCTGAAACCAAACAAACTTCTCCTCAGGACGATAGATGGGGCGATTCAAGTGAGATCCCATGTAGATCTAACTTTCTATTCACTCGTGGGATCCGGGCGGTCCGGGGAGGGTCCACCACGGCTCCTCTCTTCTCGATATTTTACCAACATCAGAAGTTGTCCTTAAAATGAGATCGATGATCAGAATCCGATAAAGTAGAATGGAAGAACAAAGGAAGAAAATCAGGTAGCTTAGAGCAAGACAAAGGTAGATTAACAGCCTCAAAGTGAGGGGCCAGACTAACTGTCTCACTCAAACTGTCTCACTCAAACTGGTATTTTCAAATGCTACCCACCCTTCCCCTATTTCTGCATTTCATTCTTCTACTCCTTCTGTTTGCTTTTCTAGTTAAGTTGCTCATGAACTTGATCCATAAAACTCACTCAGGTACTGTCTTCTTTCTATAATTGGTCTCTAAGTCCAAGTAATTGATAAAGGCAGAGCATGCCACGGTTCATGCAGACGCATTCGCGGCGAAAATTTAGTCTCAAAATATGTGTGTGCAGATAGACCCGATCACTATGCGTCTGGTCGCTGGATAGGGGTACAAACGCATTTTTACGTCCGTTTAAGTTGGGCGGCTAGAGATGGCCCACTAACGAGGCTCTTCCACAGCCGGGAGAGGCTCGTGCAGAATGGTGGACCGGGCCCTAAGGGCATGTACAACGGGAGGCGGGAGGCGCCAGGTTTAGTTCCCTGCTCGATCGGCAGTTCGGTTTAATATTCCTAGCGCCCGTACAACATCGACTCAAGGAGAGGCATCGAGCTTGCCTTTGTTTTTACTCTTCGGAACATATAGCGCTGAGGCAACGGGCCAAGCAGCCGAGCAATTATCCCTCCGGTATTGGCGTCTACCGATGGGAGCCAGGCGCTTAGCAGATGATTTAATTTTGTGAGATTATTTTTTTTCACTCTAGGCGCTTAGCAGATGATTTAATTTTGTGAGATTTTTTTTTCACTCTAAGCGCCTATATTAGCGTCGGGCATTGTACATGCCCTAAAAAACCAGTTCGCCGTCAAAGATCTGATTCAGGTATCCGATCCCTTCTGATTATACATTTGATCAAGCAACTAACGTTTGTTTTTCAGATACTTCACACCAATAACGCTACCTAGCTGCAGCACTGAACATTTTGGTGGATCGCAGGTGGCCGCCATGGCACCATCGCAGCGATGTGCGTACATACCAAGGCGGAGTACCGGCCGCTGATGACGGACGTGGGTAAGCCCCATCGCCAAGAGGAGCCCCGTCATGTCATGCTCCTCCACACCGGCAAGGTCCCTTCAGCAGGGGCGCGTTTGTTTGCCCGCATGGAAGTTGGTAGACTACATAGGCTGAGAAAGTTTTCTTTTTTTCGTGGCCAACCAAATCAGGGGACGTATCAGGTGGAAACCTCTACATCCTGAAAATCTGAAAATTTTCGATCAGGACTGTTGGATCATGTACCAGCGGTTCAGATTTCCTGCTGCCTTGGCACAGTCATTTTACAGGAAAGCGCCCGCACCACAAGTTGAGAATGTGCAGTAAGGCCCTTCACAAAATGTTCGCTCTATAAAGCAGGCCTGCTAGTACAGGAAGACTCCTGTTCCTGGACCTTTTCTCTTCTTCCTGTGCCACTTCATTTACTCGCTCTTGTGCCAGAAAATTCAGTAAAAAGAGTTAGCGTGCATACATAATAAAAATTTACTTCAGCTACAGTACATAACCACTTCAGCTAGCTAGCACTAATCTTGTTGGCTCACACTGGACAAGTATTTGTACCAATGAAGTGGATATTAGAACTATACAATTAGTGTCAGAGCACTGCCCAGCAATCTAGATGTTTTCAAAAGTGCATTAATCCTGTTCCGATGGGTAAAAAAGTCTCAATTAAGCAGCATATCTCCAGCACATATGTGCTTTTCAGTTTCTGAAACCATTGTATGGATTAATAGAGCATGATAATGCACCATCAGTGGCCAGTACAAAGCTTGCATTCGGATTAGTTCTAGTCTTCTTGAAATATTAACAAATACATACGTTCTAGATAGTATATACATATTTTGAATACTGCAAGAGACTGTTATCCCGTCGCGGCATCTGCTTGCATTCAGATTAGTTCTAGTCTTCTAGAAATATTAACTAATACATACGTTCTAGTTACTATATACATATTTTGAATACTGCGAGAGAGCTGCTATCCCGCCGCAGCATCTGCTTCTGAATACGGAGTGCATTTGTGTGCTTCAAATTTCTGCGGATGAAATGATCCAGATATACGCACACAAAAAGGGATGGTCCTGCTGCTCGCTGGTGTACTAAAGCCATCTGATATCGTAGAGCTCGCTACAACAACGGATTCAGCATCATCACACTCATTCGTTTCCATAGGGCATGATGACATCTCACTCTCCACGGGATCCATGCGACCTGCCATTCATCGAAAAGCAACTAATTTAGCATGTATTACAAGAGCAACAATATTCCTTTAGTGTACCTTATTCTCGCAAAAAAAAGTGTTTGCACAAAGTATGATGCTGGTTGTAGTACAGATAGAAGGTAGGAAACAAAAAAGTTGCCACCATAATATTTCTATCTAACTAAAGCATAGTTAGAAGTCTATCCTATTATACCAGATAAAGAAAGAGGCATTTCGTTCTTTAATGAAATGAGTCTGGCAAGAAATCATCTCCGAAATCAAATTCAAATGGCAAGAAATAATTTGCAGAAAGTGTGAATAGAACATTGTATATATAGGAGGTGAGAAACAAACAGTTTCCAACAGAAAATTTGCAGCTAAAAAAAGTAATAGTTAGAAGTCTATTCTTTTTCTGAATCTACAACAAAAATCAATAGTAAAATCCTCTGTAATTAAAATATGCAACAGAATCCTCCATATCCTTGTGTCAACTTAAAGAGCAAAGAATCAGACTCATTCCTGTAGCTAATAAACTAAAAACTCATGTAGTTGGTATTTTTTATTGCACTAGATCTACACAAGGTACAGGCCAATACACTTTACTTAACTTAATTTGAAAGGAATGGCAGAAAAATGAACTTACCTCGTCGTAGTCTCGAGTACGAACTGAAATAAGAAACCCTAGATGCAGGTGCTCCACGCATACATCCTGTAGCTTGAACAGAGAGGGTCTTGCTGCTTGATGCAAATTGAACCCCTGCTTCCTCTAGGCAGGAGGCGGCGGCGTCGTGGAGCAAGTGCGCTCGGGTGGCACAAGAACGAAGCGTTGCACGGCGTCGAGCTCGAGCCTGGCGGCGCACAGATCGAGGCAGAGAAGCGAGGCTTCGAGCTGCGTGCGAGCGAGGATATAGCTGGGAGAAGGCGTGTTGGACTAAGCTGGCCGGGGCGCCGTAGCCATGGAGCCTGCTCGATCTCCGATGGGGAATGGGAGCAAAGGGATGGAGAAGAAAGGGATTTCGTGGTTCTCTCTACTGTGCGTCTGTGCTGCTGCTGTACCAGGCACAAGGGGACAAGGATATAATAGGCATGTAATAGATATCTAGGGGGGTTTCCACAAACTGCCTGGTGGTGGAACAGAACACAAAGATCCGGCCGTTTGTAGCGAATCCGACGGCACGGACGGAAATTTGCAGATTTGCAGGATGTAGTCCATTTTCAGGTGATACGTTCCCAACCAAATCACAGGGTCCAAAACTACCTGCACAACACAGACCTTAAAGCAGTCAAAAAAGGCCTCGCGCCAGGCTCCACAGCTACGCCCGAATCGGCAGTTTCTCTGAAGCCAAACCCGTTGCAAACGAAAATGCGTGAAGATTCTCTTGGTTTTCAGTGCCAGGTTGTTGGGCCCTCACATGACAGCCTCACATGCATGCAGGACGCAGGCACAACCAAACGCCCAGTCCAGGATACCAAATGAAATGAAAACTACGTGCGTTGTTTCGGGGTCTGGCTGCACGGAAACGTGAACCAAACACGCTCCAGGTTGTCTACATGAGCCCGCTACAGAAGCAGTGATCAGCGACTGGCAACGCGCAATAGAACACGGCACATATACGACGGCTTGGATTTTTTTTAGCTAGCTGCATATAGCATGGAGTGCACGTCACCTAGAGTGTAAACTGTTAAGAGCATCTCCAGTCGCGTCCCCCAAACCGTCCCCCAAAGCGCGCCGGATTGAGCGTTTGGGGGACGTGTTTTGTTCGTGCCGCGTTTGGGGGACGTCGCTCCCCAGCCGCGTCCCCCAAACGCCGCCCCCAAACATTTAAAATAATTTTTTTAACACATAAACCATTTATATCAAATGTAGCATATGAAAAAAAATGTTTTCGAGGATTGTTTTCAAATTAAATTACAACAAACAATAAAACAAGTAATCAAATATAATAAAAAGGGCTAGATGATACATCAAGGTGCCACGGTATTTCCTTTGATCCTCCACAAATGCTCAACGAGATCAGCTTGAAGTTGCTCATGCACATTGCTGTCACGGATCTCTCGCGTGCATGACCACAAAATCAGCAAAATCTGCAGGCACCTCATGATCAACCTCCGCGAGAGGTCCTTGACACTCATAGGGACCAACATGTGACCTAACATGATTCTTGCGGTCATCCTCGATGATCATGTTGTGCATGATCACACAAGCCCGCATCACCTCCCACATTTGGTCGTGAGACCAGCTTAGAGCAGTGGTACCGGACAATGGCAAATTGTGCTTGAAGCACACCAAATGCCCGCTCGACATCCTTCCCGCAAGCCTCCCGTCGTGTAGCAAAGTGAGAATTCTTCAGACCCGATGGATTCGCGATTGTTTTGACAAAAGTGGCCCATTTTGGATATATACCATCGGCTAGATAATAGCCTTTGGTATATTGGTGGCCATTGATCTCATAGTTGCATGGTGGAGCATGCCCTTCCACTAGTCTGCTGAACACCGGAGACCGCTGCAACACGTTGATGTCATTGTGTGATCCCGCCATGTCAAAGAAAGAATGCCAAATCCACAGGTCATAATCTGCCACAGCTTCAAGCACCACACTGCAATATCCATGACGCCCTTTGTATATACCTTGCCAAGCAAACGGGCAGTTCTTCCATGCCCAGTGCATGCAATCGATGCTTCCAAGCATTCCAGGAAATCCTCCGGCAGCATTTTGTGCCATGATCCTTGCAGTCTCTTCCTCGCTTGGCCCTCTCAAGTAGTATTTGCCAAACTTTCCCACCACAGCTCGGCAAAACTTGTACATGCACTCAATGGCAGTAGACTCACTCATGCGAAGGTAGTCGTCCCGTGTATCGGCAGGTGCTCCGTATGCAAGCATCCTCATGGCGGCGGTGCACTTCGAATGGATGAGAACCCGAGAACGCCTACGGCGTCGAGCTTGAGCTTGAAGTAGGGGTCGAACTCTCGAACGCCGTGGAGGATATTCATGAACAGGCCCTTGCTCATCCTGTACCGGCGCCGAAAATTGTCGGCATGTGTTGCCCCGTCGGCGAAGTAGTCGTTGTGCAGCATGGCATGCCCCTCCATCCTCTGCCGGGGCTTCGACTTCCTTCTTCCCGGCCTTGATCCTCCGCGGCGCGGCCTCTTCCTCTTCTCCGCCTCGGCGTCAAGCATGTCCTGGAGGGAGGCGATGATCAGCAAATGCTCCCGCAGGTCGTCGTCGAACGCTTGCTCGTCCTCCAGCAGCAGGGCAACCATCTCATCGTCGCTGTCCATGGCTAAAGCAAAATCAATGGTTAAAATTGCGCCGAGGCAGACGACGCAACAAACAGCGACCAATCGCGCCTACCTGGCAAGTCGTCGAGCACCTTCTGTGCGCGGAGGTGGGGCGGATTTGACGGCGCGTTCTGGGAGGCGCGGGCGACGCGGCGGCGGCGGCACGACCGGCGGGAGCCCCGGCCGCGACAACGGTGCCGACTCGCAGCACGGATCGGACGCCCAAACGGCCGGGAAATCCAGCGGCGGCGGTGGGGTGGGAGGCGCGGGAAGGAAGGAGCGACGAGAAAAGAGGCGCGAACCAACGGTTTATGCAAATAGTCGCCGACATGTGGGAGCCCGCCTCGCTTGCGTTGTGTCCGGCGTCCCCGGGGCGTCCCCGGGGGACGGGGACGGGCTCGGGGCGCCGGACACCGTATCGGGGCGCGCCGGACAAAAAAGGGCTTTGGGGGACGCGGCTGGAACGCTTTTTTTGTCCGGCGCGCCCTAAATCGCTTTGGGGGACGGTTTGGGGGACGCGACTGGAGATGCTCTAAGGCAAACGCATATGCACCGAAGAGATCCCAGGATTATTTTTCCTTTGTTTGTCCGAGCTAGTAATGAGAAATCCTTGCTCAAGATGATACGTTGCTAGACAGAGTACATGCATCGTGATTATGTGTTTGGTCGACAATACAAACTGTGGAAAACATGGAATAAGCTGCTAGTTTTATTTTAGGGGCTCTCGGAGTCGTAGAGTATTGTTTTATGACATCTGGATCTACCATGAATTCTCCCTATGACAAGCAACTGCGATGTACGCATGGTTGTCCCCTCTTGTGACTCCTATATCTATCACAAATTATTCATGCCAATAAAAATACTGTTGAAAATAATCGGTGACGGTAAATTAAAAGTAACTACCATGTACGCATGGTTGTCTCGTCCCCCCTTACATTAGGGAGCAAGCGGTGTTAGAACAAAAAGACCATATGTATGCGGGAACCAAGCCGCGATGATCGGACCACCATATATCTCATAGAGGTAGATTTTTTTTTGAGAATCCGCAACGGAGTGCGCGTTATTGTATTAAGCTGACAAGAAATGCCATAGAAAGGCTACAACACCACACATGCCTTCCGGCTTACAACACACTCCTACAACATCAACAAGCTCGCTTTACCCAACCTCAACCCAAGAATGGCGAGGAGGCGGGGCATAGAGTCCCCAGACCGCGTCACAACCAACGCCCAACAAAAACCACAACACGACCAATAACCAAGTTGCCCAGACCAACGAACCACTCCATGCGCCTAGAAGATGAAGCGAGAGAGTGGATGGGTGTGACCGAACTTGGGAGTGAGCCGACCGAACCCATAGAGGTAGATTTGACATCACAACCAAACCACACTTAAATAACATGGGTTCATAGTTATGGTCAAAAGGAGAACTATTATTCATATTATTGCTAATATTGTAAGTTTATCGAGTGATTTACAACAACTAATACATCTGAACTAATGCAGAATGATAAGGGCCGTACAAACTCAAAGGGACTCCAAACTCTACTGGGATGTTGGTCGTGCTACACCTAATTTTTAAATTGTTGGTGCCACTACCTAGAGAACGAATCATCTGAGGCACATAGCCAAGTTAATAAGCCGACTGAGTATATGGAATATACTTGCAAGTCAACAAAGAGAATATCATGAAAGCAAATAAGTTCATATTGACCTCATTTCCATGGCGGGTAGGCTTCATATTGGGAACATGGTCATATATTGTGAATATTATGATAGGTTAGAGTTGTTGCTACTCATTACTGTAGTGACTTCAGACGAAGAAAGAATTTTTTTTCTCAAAATGTGTTCATCTTAGGGAACAATACGGTGAACTTGAATTTAGATGACTAATTCAACTACCAGAGGGAACTACTTCACTGATTGGACTTGGGATGCTCACAAGTCATAATAATAAGAATGCCACTACTTCATATCGTAGTATAAATTGTATGAAAGCATCAATCTTACGGTTGTCGCACCACATGGTATCAACTCTCAATGACATATTGTTCCTATATAAGCCTGAAAAGATACATGGAATATGGCATAATTCACAAAGAAACCATCATGCCTACTTGAGATTGTGCAAGCGAAGATAAAATAAATTTTAGTTGTAGGTAGTGTCATATTAGAATACACCACGTAGCGTCATGAACATCATTTCATAATTATTTGAATTTCCTTTGAAATGCCATGTAAAATTCACGAATATCTTAGGACTTGGAAGCATCAGGATTTATGACCATGCGATAGTGTTGATGGGATCATTGAAGAAAATTATCAGCGGTACTCAACTCCACTGGTGTGCTTTATGTGTCGCTTGTCGAGTGAGGGTCCTTGTGGAGCATGCCAAAGAGGAGATCTGGGACATGCCCTTATTAGTCACATGCTAGTGATTTTGCAACTTCCCGATTTCTCTGAGCCCTCTCCGATCAGGTTCAAAATTGCGTAGAAATTTTTGGGAACTCCGGATCAGGTATATAGTAACAGATCATTGTAAGCCCCGTCAATACCGTCATAGAGCCCTAGAGAATATAGAACCACATCCGTTCCGCGAGATAGATCTCTAGGTGTATGGTAGCAGTATATTTCTTCGGGATGCCGATGAAGCACAATGCACACATGAAAAGACATTGTAATCAAGAAGCAAGATATCAAAGAAAATTTCAAATTACATTTCACAATAACTAGTCTAATTACATTTTATCTATATATTTCTTCGGGCTTCTTTGGTTTGCTTATGATGTCATACCTTAATAGTTCACTTTGAGATGGAGTCCATGTCAGCATAGAGCTAAGGGCTTGTACATCGTGATCGAAATAGGCCAGCGTTTTGAAAAGATTCATTCAATTTATCATAGAGCAAGATTTACTAGCTAAAATTAATTTAGCATAGAGAAAGAAAACCTACCACCTAGTTGGTCCGTAAACATTTGATAGTTTGAAGGAGACATCGACGTTCATGATCAACTACCATGACCAATACAATATCTTTCTCAAAATGTGTTCATCTTAGGAAACTATACGATGAACTTGAACGTATAAAATTAAATTAACTACCAGCGAACAACTTTATTGAGAGGACATGGGTTGCTCACAATAGCACATGAAGGTAGAATGCCATGTGCGGGAGTGATGTTTTGGCTCATGGGAGCATATGCTCCCTTTATTTTGAAATGCATGTTAGATACGTTTTGAAATGTTAAAAAATTTGAAACAAAAATTCCACACGTACATCTTCATGTGCTACGCGCTCACAAAGTCGCTTCATGAAAAATTGACTTTTCATGTGGCGTGTGTAAAAAAGACAAAATTCGGTGCTAAAACAAAGACTTGTCACAAGATAAATTTTCTCTTTTTCACGTAGACTACAAAAAATATCATTTTTTAGTGAAACTTGACAAACACACATATATTATGGAGATGTACATGTCAAAAAAATTTATCAAAATTTTTTAACACTTGGAAATATATTTTTATGGTAGAGGGATCATATGCACCTAGGAGCCGAATTGAGTTTCTGGCCATGTGCTCCTTATTGTATTGTAGTATCATACTACATGAAAGCATCCATCATATGGTTGTTGCACTGTATGGTACCAACTAACAAACGTTCAATGTAACATTGTCGATATATATGCCTGAAAAGTCAGATGGAATATGAAAAAATTCACTAAGAAACCAGCATGCCTACTCAAGGTTGTGCAAGCGAAGATAGAGCTTAGGTTTTGCCAGCGTCACCTTAGAATACACCACCTCCGCCATGAACACCAGGCTGACTTGTTTAAATTGACCTCCCAATGTCATCTAAATTCCACAAATATCTTCGGACTTGGAAGCATCAGGACTTATAACCACACCATAATGATGATTTGGTCATCTTCAAAAAATTATCGTAGAACCATTTTGTGGTGTAGGACTACTAGTTATCATTACCTACGGACAAATGTTGCCGGTCGGTTAAAGAAACCATGTCCTGATGGTAAATCGGATGATGGCACTGTCTTTTAATTAATAAATCTCGCGTTTAGATGTACTAATGTGGATATGAGGCACGTCTACACGCGGGCGTGCATGCATGCATGATGCATCTACGTTTTTTTTTTTTAGATATGGGAGCATGGCCCCGGCCTCTGCATGATGCATCTACGTGTCCGCGTTCAATCCATCGAGCACACACGTACACTAGTATAGAAAAAGGAAAAGGATCGGTCAAGCATGTTCAATCTTTGGACTATCATCGCCATAGTCCAAGGTCTTTCCGGACCTCTCCGTAGGCTAGCTTGGTTTGCTTTCGCAGCCTTAGGCTGGACGCTCTGGAACGCACGTAACAAGCTAGCGATTGAGGGGAAGGTGATCGGACATCCTGCTGATGTGCTCTTCACCATGTCTATCCATATGCAGAGCTGGAGGGTGCTGGTCAGACAGCGGGACAGGGACCTTCTGGACGCGGCGCTGGGCGAGCTTAGGCGACTACACGCGAGGACGAGGAGGGAGGCCACCTGACGGCCGATTCTGCGGCTCCCTCACCTGGGTTTTCTTCTGTGGTGTGCCCAAGGGGCGGATGTATGAGCTACTATTCTAGTGTGTGCGTGGGTGCTAGGCACCAGTTGATGTTGCTGGTTGTATCGAACTTATGCTTGCCGTTGTGGCTTTATCTATAAAGCCGGGCCTATGGCCTTATGTTTAAAAACTATCGATCGTCGCCGTGCGTTTTCCACGAGCCAGCGAAACGTGACTTTCACCTATTCGCTCCTGCGCGCGAGACTGCGAGAGAAATAATTCCATCCCCATTCTCGAAAAAAATAATTCCGTCCCCTGGCGGACGCGCTTCTCCAGTTCCAGCGGGCGGGGCAGCGTATATACGCGCGGGTGGACGTAGCGGGCGGCCTCCTCCTGGACAGCACGTCCTCGTTTCATGGGTCAGAACTCAGAACTACTCACCGTTCACCAGTGTGCCATCCCTCATGTGATTTGTATTAAGACACGTATAATGGAGTGATATTAGCTTTTTCTTAGAGATGTCACATTTAATTTTTTGCTTAGTTCGAGTAGAGAGAATGATGAAAGAGAAGGTTCTCTTCCCTTAGCTAAGGGATCATCTCTTAGGATTTTTTTTTCGATAAACGATGCTTTATTACTTTGGAAGCAATTACATCCAGCCTCTGCATAACCAGGATGCACACAGCCGTTTTAAGGTTCTCAAGTCAAAAGATAAACAAAAGAAAGGAAACTAGGCGCAATACATATCGAAGCGATGAATCATATAACGCCTAAGGTGAGAGTGGGGCTGCAATCCGAAGGCTATGCTGCCACCCATGTAGGGAAAAAATATCTCTCGCCGTAGCCTCCAACCGTGTACAGAC
The DNA here is from genome assembly GCF_022539505.1 of Lolium rigidum. NCBI lineage: Eukaryota > Viridiplantae > Streptophyta > Magnoliopsida > Poales > Poaceae > Lolium > Lolium rigidum. The sequence continues at coordinate 186,218,927 of NC_061511.1, read as the reverse complement.
ATCCGTAAATAGATCTCGGTTCTCCACTCGCTGAAGAGGTAACCACGAACGGAGAATACCTGTACATCTGTAGATGACCTGCAACAAAGAACAATTTTTATTATAAAAAATCTTGTTATTTCTACTTAGCTAAAGCGCCCAGATAACTTCTAGCGCCCCCACCCTAAGAAGTAACTTGAACCTTAAACCGATGCCAAAATTTCCTACCAAAATATAAGGGAAGACTATTTCCTACATTGTGTCACATAAGTTTTCCTTTAGCAACAAATTTCCTACCAAAATTTAATTATTAATATTAATTGCTGGAGATGGCTGTAAGAGATAATGCATTGTATAACTTATATCTAATGCCTTCTCTACCTGATGTGACGGGGTAAATTAACAAATTTCTTCTCTACCATTGTACATGTCCTTAGCCTTGTAGGATTCTTACCATCGGTAACCGGTAACCATGTGTACATAATGCTCACCAAGATGTTCAACACCTAACGTAAATGCAGGGGAAATAGTACTTCGCTAAATTGGGACCAACAACAATAATCAAACGTAGTTGCGGGGGCCATGTTACAGGTCGCTGCAGAATCTGTTGTCGAGAACCGGAGGATACAGCGCATGCGCTGTTTACTTGTCCCCATGCATATCGTCTGTGGTCGGCGATGCGAGAGATATGGTACCTTCCTTCTGATATTGATCTACAGGCAAACTCATTGACCTGGTTTAGTGAAATCCTTAATCAGCTACCTGTCCAGATGGTGGATAACACTCTATTAGTGGCTTGGAGAGTATGTCATGCAAGGAACGAAGCTACTCATGACAAACCCTTGCCGTCAGTAGAGGGTTCAAAGAGGTTCTTGTGCAGCTATCTAAAATCATTGAGGGACACACATGAGCTGCCAACAGAGACTATCCTCAGAGACAATCATCAGCCAACCAACGTCATGAAAAAGTACAAATCAAGCCATGGGAGCCTCCAGATCTGAACTGGGTAAAGCTCACTATTGACGGGTCCTTCAAAGTAGAGGATGGTTCGGCTGGGGCTGGAGTGATTTTGCGTGATACGAATGGGAATATTGTGTTCTCAGCCTGCCGTAATCTCTTGCTGTGTGAAAGTGCCTTAGAAGCTGAAGTCCGAGCATGTCTTGAAGGTATAGAGTTGACTCTGCAACATAGTCAGCTCCCCATCATCGTGGAAACGGATTGTCTACAGCTGGTGTCACTGATCTCTCCCAGCCCTGATTGGTCCACCCTCATGCACTTAGTGTCAGAAATTAAGAGACTTGTCCGTTAGTCTAGACTATGCAAAATTGTACAAGTGGATCGCCATGCAGGTTAGGGTTAGTACACTGTCTTGCAAATTTTGCAAGGACATAGCTTCGTACTTTTGTATGGCTTGGTTCTAGCCCTGATATCATGTTACATGAGCTAGAACTCGAGCGTGTTGTAGCCCTACCTTATTAATAAAATCCTCTTTTACCCGAAAAAAAACAATAATCAAACGTACGAGCATCTGGTTCGCTTGCTTGCAGTGGTAGCAGGGGGCAGGGGCTAACCTCAGTTTTGACTAAGCAAATGGGGCGTACTCTGAAATATCTACTCCGTACATGCTACGTCCTCCGTTCTAAAACAAGTGCCACGATTTCATCTAAAATGAGGAAAAGCCTGTTAGACACTTGTTTTACCAGGTGAACTTTGATTGATACGATGAAATCAAGAATCTTGGACCTACTTCATTGAGGGAGCGAGTGAGGATGCTCAAAATAGTACATGAATTCGATGGATGGTAGGCTTCATATTGAGCATAGAAACATAATCGTATACTGTTAAGATTATGGCTGTTTGGACCTATTTTTGCTCATTGGCACCGATTTGATTTGGGATGGCGAATGCAAAATATTTTTCTCCCAGGAGACTACCGAGTGAACTTTTATTGATACAATCATATCAACTGCCAGGGAGCTACTTCATTGAGTGGAGGGAGGATGCGCAAAATAGTAAATGAATGCCATGTGCTGTTTATCGCAACAACAAATCCCACGAGGGAGTATTCATCACACGTTTGTTGCGGCACATGGTATACGGTCCATGTAATATTGTTCCTATTTAAACGTGAGAAGATAGATGGACTAGGGTATAATTCACAAAGAAACCACCATGTGAACCATGTCGTGGAAGGGATGATAGAGATTATCCATTCCCAGGTCCATATTTAGAATACACCGCATATTTGACGAACAAAAGTTTTCCAGTAAAGCTCACAAGTATCTTAGGATTTAGAAGCATCGGAATTTATGATCCTGTCACATTCCAGATCATCTCATCTTCAAAATATTCCCATGGAGCTGGATGAGTAAATCAAACTACTTTCTAGGATTTCCTACCGGCCACATAGTTGTGATCTTGGTATCATTGCTCGGTTAAAGAAACTCCGTGGCATTGACCAGGGCGACCGGCGCCTCTTGTTTGCACAGGAAGTTACTGTGCCATTGCAAGAACAAATGCGTCGATTCCTTTAAAAAAAACTGAACACGTCGATTCCTTAGTATAGTACAGATTGTTTTCGATAAAGAAAAGGAATTTGGCATCCCCTGTCAGCAGCAGTGACTATCCTTGGCTTAATGGTGGGCCCACAAAAGACCGACCACGTCTCACTGCTGCATCCTTGTTCGGTGACTGAATAGCCGGATCTTCACCTTTCACTTCGTCTCGAAGTGCCCAAAGCATCCAACTTTCTAACCCCCGTCTTGATGCAAATCTGTCCTCATCAAGAGCATCTCCAGCCGCGTCCCCCCCAAACAGTCCCCCAAAGGGATTTAGAACGCGCCAGATAAAAATAGTACAAAATTCGATGGATGGTAGGCTTCATATTTCATATTGGGCATAGAAACATAATCATATACTGTTAAGATTATGGCTGTTTAGACCCATTTTTGCTCATTAGCGCCAATTTGATTTGGGATGGCGAATGCAAAGGCCTTCTCAAAATATTTTTCTCCCAAGAGACTACTCAATGAAATTTTATTGATACAATCATAATATACCAACTGCCAGGGAGCTACTTAATTGAGTGGAGGGAGAATGCACAAAATAGTAAATGAATGCCATGTGCTGATTATCGCAACAACAAATCCCATGAGAGTATTCATCACACGCTTACGCTTGTCGCGCCACATGGTATAACGGTCCATGTAATATTGCTCCTATATAAACGTGAGAAGATAGATGGACTAGGATATAACTCACAAAGAAACCACCATGTGAACCGCGTCGTGGAGGGACGATAGAGATTAGCTATTGCTAGATCCATATTTAGAATATACGACATATTTGCCGAACACAAGTTTTGCACTAAAGCTCACAAGTATCTTAGGACTTGGAAGCATCGGAATTTATGATCCTGTCAAATTCCATTTCATCTCATCTTCAAAATATTCCCATAGGGCTGGATGAGTAAATTAAACTAGTACTTGTTAGGATCTCCTACCGGCCAGATAGCTGTGATCTTTGTATCATTGCTCGGTTAAAGAAACTCCGTGGCGTTGATCAGGGCGACCGGCGCCTCTTGCTTGCACAGTGAGCAACTTTGCGTTTACCCTGATCCACCTGGTTCGAGGAAGTTACTGTGCCATGCAAGAACAAACACGTCGATTTCTCTTTTTTTTTAACTGAACACGTCGATTCCTTAGTATACAGATTGTTTTCGATAAAGAAAAAGGAATTTGGCATCCCTAAACATTGTATCAGCATTCAGCAGTGACTGTCCTTGGCTTACTGGTGGGCCCACAAAAGACCAACCACGTCTCACTGCTGCATCCTTGTTCGTTGAATGAATGGCGGATCGTCACCTTTCACTTCGTCTCCAAGTGCCCAAAGCATCCAACTTTCTAGCCCCCGTCTTGATGCAAATCTGTCCCCATCAAGCCGACGTCGTAGGGCTCCCCCATTTTTCCTTCATGTGTTGCCTCCTCATTCATTCATCCTGCTCGGCTGCTTGGCTGCTTCCAATTGCGAGCGTGAGAAAAAATAAAACAAGACGGAGAGAGAGATGACGACCCCGCAGTGCTGCGCGAACCCGCCGGCGCTGAACACCGCCGGCGGGGAGGGTAAGGTCGTCGACAGCTTCGGCGGCCTCACGGCTTACGTCGCCGGCACCACCGAGTCCAAGGCTGCCGTCGTCCTCATCTCCGACATCTTCGGTAACTGATTTCGATTTTGCCTCCCAAAACTTTTTCTTGCTCCTCATAATATCCATGTTCCTAAGCTAGGAGACAGCGGCGACTAATAAGTAACACCCCTTTTCGCCCTCTCCTTGCAGGGTTTGAAGCGCCGAATCTCAGGTATGCAATCATTTTTTCGATATCTGATTGATATATTGAATATTCTGGTTTAGCGAAAAAATCGTACATCGATATGACTTTAGAGGACTAGAGCGTATTGTGGTTTTGCTGTTTCAGCCTTTATTACGAGCATTCACCGCTAGTCGAATATTGATGCTGTGGCCTGTGACAGCGAAACACACTCATACTTGTTCCCTGCTGATCTTATCAAGGCGTTTTTTGTTAGTATTAAAGGTTCAGTATTTCAGCTAGTTTGTTGTCTGTCAGTCACTCAATCTCATACAATAATACTGACAAAAGATACAAAGTAACAATACTTTGACCATCACTTCCTATGAAATATGTCGTTTTTAATAAAAACTAAGAAACAATTATTAAAGAATTTTTTGTTGTCTAAAAGAATGTAAACTTCGTGATAAATCTAATAACATAAAAATGAAGTGTTGTAGATGTTTAGATGAGTATTACTTTTTCTACATTTCTTTACCTCAAAGGGAGTAGCTACAGACGGTCTGATAATCGACTCTCAGAATAACTCATGGTAATAGAATATGTGATTAATTTCTCCTATATTTTTGAGGATTATTGTGTAGTGATTTTAGCATGTTTACTGGACTAATATTTATGTTAGCCTATGCCCACTATAAAATAAACTTGAATTTATATTGAGCACTGAGTGTGAGCTACAAATGGGATCTGTCTTTACTTTCCTAACTCATGAAGGAAGATAGCAGACAGAGTTGCTTCGTCAGGATACTTTGCTGTGGTGCCAGATTTCTTTCATGGGGACCCATACGCACCTGAAAATGCTGATAGACCAATACAAGTGTGGAGAAATGAGCATCCCCAGGTTTGCTGCCTCTTAATTCCTTGTATCCTTATTCTTCTTTGCTAAATATTTCCAAAGTTTCTGTCCAATGGCATTGCTGACTGAAGTACCAAGTGGCAAGAGCGTCAGAACTCAGAAGAGCTTATCACCATACATTGTGTTGCTTGTTCATCTTCCATTTATTTTCTTGTTTTCTTAAACAAATAAACTATGTTCCATTACTTGTTCAAAAATAATAATAAACTATGTTCCATTACACAGGCACAAGCATTTGAAGAAGCAAAACCAGTTATTGCTGCTCTGAAAGAGCAAGGAGTGACGAGTGTTGGGGCTGCAGGTTATTGCTGGGGTGGTAAGAACTATTTTTACCTTATTTTACTTCCGAACTAAAGATTTTGCATGCTTACCCTGTTAAGCATGGTTTTGTTTCTCCCAATATATTAGCCAAGGGGGTTGTGGACTTAGCAAAAGCTCGTGATCTACATGCAGCTGTATTGTTGCACCCTTCTCGTATTACTGTTGATGATATCAAAGGTAAGATATCTCTTTCTTGAGGTTTTTACAGGCGTCAAGACATTGTTCCTATTTTGAAGGATTTGAATTCTTGCTCTACCTCACATGTTATCTAATATCAGAGGTGAAATGTCCAATCGCTATACTTGGTGCCGAAGTTGACCCTGTTTCCCCACCAGAATTGATCAAGCAGTTTGAGCAGGTTCTTTCTTCTAACTCTGGGGTAAGTTCTCATCTCGTGGTCTAATTTTTTTTATAGAAAAGGTCTAGATTTTCTGATATAAGTATATAATTAATGCTAAACTTCGTTTCATATTTGAAACTACCCTAGTCCCAAACCATGTATTGTCTGAAATACAAACTATTTTTTGGCATCAGACATTCTTCCACATTAGGCAGTCCTCAAATCACATCACCGACATTCTTATGTTGGATGGTGTATCAATATTTTTTTATTAAAGTGCAGCCTTAACTTAGTCCAAGAAATTACTTCTTAGGATTTGGGCCTCACTCGTTACTCTGGGTACACTAGGAATGCCATTCTATGCAGATGTTAAGATTTTGGATCATTGGACCTCGTTTTGACGGTCCCAGGTCTGACTAATTTAGGCAAAATAGCCATGGGACAGATGGGTTGCAGTTTGTATATCTTCTGATGGAGTTCACATCCTGTGATTATGTTTTGGGGCTATACAGATCAATCACCTTGTCAAGATCTTCCCTGGAGTTGCGCATGGATGGGCTGTGAGGCACAACAAGGACGATGCGGCTGCTGTCAAGAGGGCGGAGGAGGCCCTGGTGGACATGACCGACTGGTTTAACAAGTACCTGAAGTGAATTTGACATAGCTTCTATGTTTTTTCTTATGCTCTTGGAGCCGTTCGTCGGCCGTTGGTCATCATGCAATTAAGCTGGGTTTATGTGTTGTAGTATTATATAGAGCCTGCATCATTGTTGTGGCAGTCTTTCCTGATTCACCTATGGCAGTGTGTAAGTTTGCATGTGTGCTTGTGCTTGTGCTTGTGTAGTTATTTACTGTATTTGTAAGCTGAGTGCGAGCACAAATAATCTAAAACCCGCATAACTAAGATGAGAAGTGTACAATTTCAGCGACATTTTGCCCCAGCTTTCAGTACATTATTACCTATATTAAAGCTGAACCCATATGCTAAAACCATGTTTTTTTGATTTTTTTTACATTGTTTCCATGAAATTTTTGTCCAATCAACTATTGCCACGCCTGTTCCCTTCACTGTAGACGACCGATGGTTCCTGGAGTACATCGTACGATTTTCTTGCGCGGCCAGAGCGGTGGTAGGACTCACCACGAACAAACGAGAAGCTCTAGGATCTAGGCGCGCATAGGTCGGTACTCGGTACTCAGGCTCTCTCCCGACTCTTCTCCACTCCCCCACGATCGAGCTTCCCAATCCATTCCGTCCCTACCCAATTTTCACCTCCACCGCCTCCCCTTGAAGCTCCTCCAGCGTCTCCGACGGATTCGCCAGTCCGGCTGTCCGCTGCGACGGCAGGGATGACCGAGGGGTCCTGCGCCTGCGTCTACGAGGGGTTTGCCGCTCCCGCCGCCACGGCCACGGGCCGATGCGTCGCCAAACCGTCGCACCTCACCTCCTCCATGCCAATCGCCCTGCACCTGCTGCATGACCTCCCCATGGCTGCCGGCCTCTCCCCAGCCCGAGCCGCTTGTGGATCCACCGGTCTCGCCCCCATCTTAGCCCATGGCTGCGTGACCGCGGCCGCGGCCGCGGAACGACATCGCGGCGGTCACGAGTCTTCAAAGGGGAACGACGCGATGTTGTGCCATGCCGGCAAGCAGCAACCTCAAGGACTTGCCAGTTCACCGGAATCGTGGTTCCAGCCGCGACATAGGCTGGGGGGCGGTGGAGGAGACCGAAGCGGCCGGTGAGTTCTCTTGAAGTCCGCTCGCGCCTCACCGTGATTTTGCCCAGCGTGCTTCGGCGTGTACCACCAACCGGCGGTGCGGCGCACGGACCCGTTGCTGGTGAGGCATGTCCGGCAAGCACGACTGCACGGAGGTTGGCTTGCAGGCGGAGCGGGCCGGCAAGGTTGGTTCAACACGCGATGGCGATGCAGGGCCGCCTGCATCTCTTTCCGGCAGGTACTGGTTCTGAGTTCCCCACTTTTTTTTTTTGCCCCGCCATTCTTATATTCGCTAGGGTGGTTGTGGAACTTTCTTTCTGTCTCAGCCATGGTAATCAACAGGAGCATTCAGCGCATCATGACTCTGATGAAGTCCAAACATATTATGTGCTCAGATTTGTGATTTTGGTGCCTAATAAGTGTTTGTTGTTATGTCTACAAGAACCTAATCAGTTATTTTCAGATTTCTTATTTAGTCTATGTGGGCTCGAGTAATGTATTCAGCTGCCCAACATGTGGTGTATCTGGTATTGATTCAATTTCGCCGGGTGGTGCGCTGAATGCTCCTGCTAATTCTACCGCAGGCCTTTCTTTTATTGTGCCGGCTGGTGGTAATGGTTTGTCTGGTTTATGCTTTTGTTCTTAACATTCATGTTTTTTAAGGCTTTCTGGTGATGTGTTGTTGTCTTTCTCGGAATACAGGTATTGGGAAATGCGGCAAAACTTATATGAGCTGGATTTCAATGTTGTTGCCGTGAGGTGCATCCCATAATTCAGTCGCTTGACTTACAACTCCTGCCTATAATATCAGTGTTGAGTTGTCTCAACTTAGTACCCTTTTCCTCTATATAAACTACTTGCATTACAAGAGACAATTTTATTACCCTTTCTATTGGTTGCCAAACAGCTATATGTATTCATTTCCTTTTAGCATGAACATAGAAGATCCCTTTCGTATTGCTTTTGTGCCTTTTTCCAATGTATACAAGATAAGGAGGGCATGGTTTTTCAAATATCATTGCGGAGCAGCTCTACAAGTTTGTTCACTGTCACGTACTTTATTTCTAGGTTTTTATTGCCTGCTACTCTTCTTTGTTTCTTCTCATTTGTTTGCCTTCTGCAGGTGTAACTTCGCCATTACATGAAGAATTGGTGGGTTGTCTCCGCTCCTGAGACACAGCACTTTCGAGCGAGAAGAAGCTCATATGTTCCCATCACTTGCTGAAAATCCAACATAAAACTATTTGTTCTTCACTGGCACAGTGACACTCATGCCATGCTATTATTTTGGCTGTCACACGTTTCTTTGGTGTGTTTAAAATTTAAATGTTGATGCCAGAATAATTACCAATGCTGCGATATCTGGCTGAGGGACTGTCAAAGAAATTTCTTTAGTTGTGGTCACCAGATTGGAAGAAGAAGCAGAGTAGTTCTCAGCGGTGTCTTGGTCTATATACTGAATCTTGTGCTGCAACACTAAACCTGAAGCAGAAACAGAATAGTTTTTGACGGTTTCTTGGCAGATACACTATTCTTAGAAACCTGGGGCATTGAGTTGAGGTGAAGAGGGGAATAGGAATGGGAAATGTATATTCTTAGATACACTACATAGGATTGCTGCCACCAAGATAATAAATTCTAGCATGTATATAGCTTATCAGAGAAAGGTTTATCATCTTAACTAAGGAGGATAGTAATGTCATGTGAAGCAATAAACTAATGTTCTTTGCTGATTATGTTTGTTTTTACTTTCTCTAGGTCCCTACATGGATTCTTCGGATGAGGACTACTGATGTTTGGTCGTCACTGGACCATGGTGATGATTTTTATCTGCTTGGTCTCATATGGACAATGGGTTTTGGTCACGTTTGTCTGGACATAATTCTTGGACTCCTTTGTCGCCTATTTGTTTTTCGGGTTTCGATCTTATTGTTCGCCTTCTTCTGAACATCAGCTGGTTCGTCTACTCCTGTCCATGTTAGTTCTACTTATGGACATGCTTATGAGGAGCATCTTCGTCTACGCCTGCGGCTGCTTCTGCCCAGTTTTGTTACTATGAAAGTTACTCATGCTTTATCGAGATGTGATCTGTATCATATGGTTCCATGTAAACTTAACATGCGTATTCTCAAATAATCAGTTTTTCCAATTGCAGTTAGCATAATTTTCTATCCTGCAGTTTACTTTGCAGTATGAATACTTTAACTATTCTAATTTAAAGTACAGTCTAACAATGATAAGCAATTTTAGTTGAGAAATGCACTGCAATTTTATATACACATTGTTCTCTTGCAGTGGGAGAGTCAGATGTATTTTATTATTTCACTTCTTTTACTTCTGTTAATGTTTTCTGAGAAATGCACTGCAATTTTATATACACATTGTTCTCTTTGATTCTATGTCACGACTTTGTTTTCCAAACATGTATCTATGTGTGATCTCAAGTCACAAGGACAGCAGTATGTTTTAACTAACACTGATTACAAAATATGTATTAGATCGAACAATTATAATAGATCAATTTGTATCAATGAAACCCAGATTCTCATTCACGGGCGCGGCGTGCGCCGCACCGAATCTTCCTAGTTGTATCTTTACTCTAGTAAAGATCTCAACTGATGGCGGTGCTCCGCCCACATTCTCTGAACTCTCAAGTCTCGACCACCATTATATCCAAATAATCTGTTTTGAAAAGAAAATAAACCCAGCAAGCCTTTTGTTTTCTTATTTTCCAATAGGGTTAACTCCTTTACATTAGTTGCACAATGAAAATACAAAGCCTCCTACCACATGAAGACAACGAGGGTCGACTGAGCGGCGGCGATTACCCTCCTCTCTCCCCACCCCCCACCCCCACCCCGGCCGGCGATAGAGAGAAACCCGATTCCCGCTTGCCTCCGGCTACCCCACCTCTCCTTCCTCCTCCCGCCGCCGCTAGAGGGCGCGGCCAGGCAAAGCTTAAAGCTTGGCCCTTGCCGGCGGTGGCCGGGCACTTCGCCTCCTCTAGTTTTCTTTTTCGTTTGTTTTCCCTATTAAGCACACCACCTTTGTAAGAATTTCCATAGGAAGATATTAATTTCCAAATCAACTTATTATTAGGAGATTGGGCTGACCTATGAAAGTCCTCTCCCGCACCCTCGCAACCCTAACCCATCTCCACGCCGGGCAAAGCCCGTGGGGCATGGCGGCGGCGGCGGATTTTCCTCCTGCTGCGCTGGGTGGCGGTGGTCAGGACCCTCCTCGATGTTGCGGCACGCCGGTGGTGAGTGGCGGCGATTGGCAGCGGCCAGGTCCTTGATCTGCGTTGCTGCATCTCCCCGCCTCCCGTCGGTGCGAGGTGGTGCTCCTGGGCTTCTCTCGCGGCACGAGGTCGCCCGGGGCACTAGCCCTGGGTTGGATGGCAGAGGCGGCCCTCTTCTTCGCCGGAGATGGTCGGCCTGAGGATGGTGGTGGTGGGTCTTTCGATCTGTCACCAAGTCTTGGCGACGAGGTGGGGAGGCGTGGAAGCCGGCAATGGTTGAGGAAGGCATGAGAATCCGTGTTGTCGCCGGTGGAAGGCGGGCCGGCCGCAAGGCGTCGCCCATTCGCTTGGTGTTGCCGCTTTGCCACGACCGGTCCGGGATGGTCGGCGGCGTCGGGGCCCGACCTGTATAATGGTGGTGGTCCTCAGGTTTCTCTCATACGAAGATGAAGACCCGCCGGAGGCCTGTCCGTCTTGATCTGGCTAGAGTGATGAGTTCCGGAAGGCTCGGCCGGCGAATGGAATAGTGCATCTTTTGCCTGGAGTTTGCTGAATTGGGTGGTATTCGGTCGTGCGCACCCATACTTTTATTCCGACCGTTTGGTTTTGGAGGGAGTGGCGCGAAGCTCTGTTTTGTGTTGACATCAAGTGACTTTTTGGTCCATGGCGAAGTCAGAAGAAGGGAATATCATGAAGGCCAGATTGGAGGAGTAGCTAAGGGAGGTTCAAGTCTCCGCGATGTTGAGGGACTTTCTTGGTGTTCCGGGCTCCGCAGATGAGTGGTATGAAAGTGGGGGCGACAACACGAGTGAAGTTCAGAGTCCTACCTTTCAGGATGAAAACCCAAGGTCTGGTCTTAACTGGTTGTGTCTGGCAATGATCTTGTTGGAGACATTGTTTTGAGAGCGGGGACCATCTTCAGGGTGAAAACCTAAAATCTTTGATCGGGCGATGACGACGCTGGTGCACCGTTCCCTTCTTGGAGACGTCGCTTTTGAAGAGTCTGTATTTCAGGTGTTGTCTTGGTGGAGATGTATTAGGCCTGGAATAGTGTAGCGGGATTTTTGTTTCTTAGTTTTCTTTTTCTCTTTTTTGGCCGTGTCCAACCGTACTGCCATTAGGGTGTTGCGTTGTTGCAGAGGCTGGATGTAATTAATTTTTTATATTAATATATTCCTTTAAAAAAAACTTATTATTAGCACCAGCAAGATTCTTCTTCAACACTTACAAAAGGATTTGGTGGAGAAGCTAGAGAGAAATTTGAGGCTGTCATCTGCTCAAAAGCGAAATCCTGAGATTGAGTGAAAGCAAACAACACGTGATAACTAGTGGACAAAGGCAACATTAGTTCAACCTGAGATCTTTCCAAGATCTCACCAAGTCTCTTTTCTTCAAGACCAACGTCCTCCGACAAAACAAATTTCCTTCACTTTCGGTAGAATCCTTTTTTGTTACCCTTTTCAGTTCTGAGTACTTATCGCGAGTTTAATAAATCTAGACACGTTTTAGCCTAGATTTTATCTAAATCAATGCCAGGTACTTTAGGATCGGAGTTAGTAGCTGTAATAGAAATGTTCTACTGTAGATAAAATAAAATAATCTGTCGCGCACGCCTACGGCAGCCAGGCCTCTGGTGTCAATATCCAACTATCCAAGAAAGCAGAGCATCAAACGAAATCGAACTCTGTGTCAGCAGTCAGCAGTGAGGTCATAGGTCACCCACTGCGGGGCCTCGATCACCAAAAGCAAAGGCCCAGAAAATGTCTGGAGCCTTCTCCCCAGCACTCGGAAGCGAACAGATTCGAGCGTCCGACGTCCTGTTCTTCTTTCTCGCGTCGTTTCGTTGCTGCCGCCCGAGTCCCTCTCCTCCGTCGCCTGGTTTACAAATTCCAATCCCACCTTCCAAGCACTACTCACCCACCAGCGCAACCTGAGCAATATGGCTAGCCCGCAGTGCTGCGCGAACCCACCAACGTTGAACCCTGCCGGCGGGGAGGGCAAGGTCGTCGACAGCTTCGGCGGGATCAGGGCCTACGTCGCCGGCGCCCAAGACTCCAAGGCCGCCGTCGTCCTCATCTCCGATGTCTTCGGTTTCTCCCCTCGCTCAGCATCTTTTCTTCTTTCTTCAAGTTGCTTTGCTGATGATAATAATGACTAACGCCACTTCCCATCTTCTGTTTGCAGGGTTTGAAGCGCCGAGTCTGAGGTATACATTTTTCTTGTGCTTTATTACAATTTCGACCGAGATCTTTTGGTCTAGCAACGACATAGTTCTCCCCATAGTCATGTCCGTAGTGACTAGTGACGGTATTGCTTTTACCCTGCCGTTGTTATCAGGCCATGCGTGTCGTTGAAAACTTGGGCTATTTGGTCCACAGCCGCCATCTTTAATAGAGTTACGTGCCGTGAGAAAGACGGTCCTCGCCACAAGGAAAAATGACATGCGAAATTGCTAATTGGAGTCTAACTGTTCCCACATGCTTTAGGCAAATGGATTATTGCAATTTTCAACGCAATTTTGGAGTAAGATTTTAGCACGGCTGTTAAATCTTGAATTGTTACTAATTCCCTTCTCCGGTGGACTATGCGCACTTTGATGTGTTTTTTTTTTTTTTTGAGAAACTTTGATGTGTTTTCTTTATGGCAAAGACCCCCTCAAGGGCTATTTGAAGTACCACTTCAGTTTATCAGAACCATCAAGTAACAGCTATGAATGAGTTCTGATGTAAATACCTATCTCTTGAAGGAAGATAGCCGATAAAGTTGCTTCGTCCGGATACTTTGTCGTGGTGCCAGACTTGTTACATGGGGATCCATATGTACCTGAAGACGCTGATAGAACAATACAAGTGTGGCTAAAGGAGCATGCCCCGGTTCGTTTTCTCCTGATTCTTTAAAACATTGTTCCTTTTTGTTAATGTTCAATTCGCCCTGTTCCAGTTTATGTTTAACGGAGTGATGAGATTTTGCCTGCCTTAGTATTTTGACTCAGACTATGTTAACCAGGGTAACCAAGGGTAAGGAAGTGATGGTAAAGGAACTGAGTTCTAGCTCAGTGGCAAGGCAAGCGTGTGCGCAGCCAGCCCATCCGGGTTCGAATCCCCATCTCGCGGTAATTTCGCAGGGAGGGGCGAATTTTAAACCGGGTTATCATCCTAGCGTCCATCCGCCGGGAGAGTCTCATCCTACCTAACAACGTATAGCCAAGGGAGGGATCATTCCCCCGTTGGTCAACGTTTTTAGGAAGTGATGGTAAAACTAATAGATAGAAACCTAACAACATGTAAATGTAATGCCAGCATGAGATGACTTTGTAGGAACATGTAGGATATTACCTGTCTGTTTGTTCTCCTTCTCTTCCACCACAGTAGTCAAGCTCTCTTGTGTAAGAAGGATAGCCCACTTAGCTGATCGAGGTTTGAGTCTCCTCATCGCCTAAGAATGAAATCTGGGTGGAGTCCCCCTCCGGTTCAACCTTTACTTTCTTTCGCCAAAGTTCCGAGTGCTATTTATGATTTTACTTCGCTCTGAAAGTAATGTGAAGTGGATACTTACTTTTGTTTAATATAAACTAATATTTTTTCTTTACAAAGATCAAGGCATTTGAAGTGGCAAAACCAGTTATTGCTGCTCTAAAGGAACAAGGAGTGTCTAGTGTTGGGGCTGCAGGTTATTGCTGGGGTGGTAAGCACTGTTGCGTTTTTCACATCTTGACCCAAATTTTAAGCTTTAGCCTGCTAAGAATTGTGCTTCTTCTCTACACATATCAGCAAAGGTCGTAGCAGAGTTAGCGAAAGCTAATGAGATCCAGGCAGCTGTTATGTCACATCCTTCTTTTGTTACCGTTGATGATATCAAAGGTAAATCTCTTCGTTCAGAACTCCAGATACACACTTAACATTGTTCCATTTGTAAGGCTTCTAATTCTTACACTGTGAGTTGTGCTATCTTTCAGAGGTTAAATGCCCCATCGCTGTACTTGGAGCTGAAATTGACAGAACGTCCCCACCAGAATTGGTCAAACAGTTCGAGCAGGTTCTATCCTCTAATTCAGAGGTAAGTTCTCATTTCGCGCCCTGAAATTGGAGTCAACCATGATGTACTCAAGGTATAGAATAGTATGTGATATAAGTATATAACTAAGGCTAAACTAAGTCATGAATGATCAAATTTGAAACTGGCTCTATCAAACAGTATCTTGTCAGAGTATTGTTTGATTGTTCTGGAATTATTACTTGTTTCTGTTTTCTACCCAAGTTCTGTAATCAACCTTTTGACATGAGAGGAACTGTCAATCATACTAGACTTAACACCTGGAAGTCAATAGTTTAATTTGGGCCCCTGGACTGAATGTTTTAGATTTATAAGCAAGTATTATTATCAATCTATATATCCTGTGTCTTGTAAAATGGAACTAGGAAGCTATTTTTACATTATATTCATCAACTCACCAGAAAGTGGCAAAATTATAGTGATATAAACAGAAGAAGACGTACTATTTTGGGGAAAAAATCAGCAAGTATTACGTTAGAATGTCAATAAACTGGGGACACATATTATCGGTAGGACCATAGGAGATTGTTCGGAACTGGAGCTCGAAATCTTTCGTCCTAATATTATGTCTTTGGCTCTGCAGATTGGCTCCTTTGTTAAGATTTTTCCTGGGGTTTCTCATGGATGGGCTGTCAGATACGATAGCGATGACGCAGCTGCTGTGAAGAACGCCGAGGAAGCCCTGAAGGACATGACTGACTGGTTTAACAAGAACCTCAAGTGAACCTGAAGTAGTCGCCCTCCATTAATAATAAGCCATTCTCACTCTTTGCCAGCCATCGTGCAAGAATTAATCCTGGGTTTAGGGTATGGTATTTGCCTTGCATCTTTGTCTGGCGCTGGTGTGCTGGTATTGGTATGCATGTGATTGGTCGTTTGGGGTTCTGTTTGTGCTGAACACTGTACCATGCTCACTTAAATAAAATTTGACATTTGTCTCTATATAACTTTCCTGGTGATTATGTTCTTTTTTTCGTGATCACAGTGATTGGCTTCAAGTGCACCCAAATAAGTAAACTATTTTTTTCTTATAGAAGTAAGACTACCAAGATGTTTTACATAGATGCTAGAGCATACTGAGAGGAGAAACTAAACGAGACTCACGACGGCGCGGCCTGTGTAAATTAGACGAGGAGAGCGTGGCAGCGTAATTATAATCTTCCCGGACGGTTCTCGTGTGGGGTGGCACGACCCATGCACCGATATGATCTCGGACGCACTGCTCGCCGTGACGTCTACATAATGGTGTCTACGTGTCAGCCTTGTCATATGTGTGGTGTGGCGGTAGATGTCCTTGGACGATGCACAATGTAAGATGTTGTTAGAAAAATAAAAAGGTAATAACATTCGGAATGCATGAACTTGTCCCACCGGTTGCAGTTTGGTGCAAATCGGTGGAGAGAATGGTCAAAATCAGCCTAATTGGTAGGCCACGTCGACAAGTGCAGTCATGCGGAGTGCACGTGAGGTTCGCTTGGTTCTAGAACTTTGCATTTAGGACCTGCAGTTGGGTTGTAAGAAATAAAACAGTTCGACAGGAAATATAGGACAAACAACAGCTGGACAGAATTCCTGTGAAATTATGGCAAGCATAAACAATTGACGGGATATGAACTCCCATATCCAATATTGATTCAGTGTGGACACAATTTCATCAGGATTTTGATTGTGTGCACCTAGATCATCACAAAAAAGAAGGTGATGTGCATTCCCAGGTCCAATATTGTACGTTGTTTCCCTGCCATTGCTAGTACCAGCACTAGCAGTGCCCTTGCTCTTGGTTGCTCCTCTGCCCTGCCAGTTGGTTCTTGATCAGTAGCAGCTCCTCTTGAAACATATACTCAAACAACACAGTGAAGAGAACTAAATAGGTGCCATACTTGCTGGACATGAACACAGCCCCTCCCGTGGCGCTCCCCAAGGCGCCGCCGGGGGGCCGATCTCCCTCCTTCCGCCGCCCCCTCCCTCCGTTTCTCTCCCTCCGCCGCTGCCGTCGGCGCTGGCCACGGTGGCGGCGAGGCCCGGTGCCAAAGTGCCCGGGGGGGTTGTTGGAGGCGGCGACCGGCGGTGGCGGCGACCTCTGGCCTCGGCGTGCTCCGCGTCTAGGGCGGCGTCCCTGGATGTGCGGCGGCGGCTCCTCCTCCACGGCCTCCGGCGATGGATGGTGGTGGCGGCGGCTTTTGGATCTTGTGCCCGCCGAGATCCATCGTCGGCTCTGGCCGGCGGCGCGAGGAAGGGGGCGGCGATGTGCGGGGCGAGGATGGCGTGGTTGCGGCTTCCGCCGTCCACCGAATTCTCCTTCATCATCGTTGGTCAGCGGATGTCGGCGTGGGTGCCTGCTCGTCTGCTTCGGGTTTGAAGGTGGTGGTCCTAGGGTTCTTCTTCTGCGAAGATGAAGACCTACTGGATGCTGATCCTTTTCATCTAGTCGGAGTGTTGAGTTCCGGAAGGCTCCGCCTGCGAATGCATCAGCGCATCTTTTGCATGTAGTTTGCTGAATCGGTGGTATTCGGTCGCGCGTACCCATGCTTTTATTCCGACCGTTTGGTTCTGGAGGGAGCGGCGCGAAGCTATTTTCTGTGTTAACATCAAGTGACTATGGATCCATGATAAAAGTCGGAAGAAGAGAATTTCATGAATGCCAGATGAGAGGACTAGCTAAGGGAGGTTCAAGTCTCCGCGCTGTTGAGAGACTTGCTTGGTGTTCCGGGCTTCACAACAGCGGTATGAAAGTGGGGGCGACAACACATGTGAAGTTCAGAGTCCTACCTTTCAGGGTGAAAACCCAAGATCTGGGCTTAACTGGTTGTGCCTGACAATGATCTTGTTGGAGGCATTGTTTTGAGAGCGAAACTATCTTCAGGGTGAAAACCTAAGATCTTTGATCGGGCGACGATGATGTTAGAGCATTGTTCCCTTCTTGAAGGTGTCGTTTTTGGAGAGTCTGAATTTCAGGTGTTGTCTTGGTGGTGGATGTATTGCTGTTGTTAGGCTCGAGATACTGTAGCGGGACTTTTGTTTCTTAGTTTTCTTTTCTAGTTTTTGGCTATGTGCATCCGTAGTGCCATTAGGGTGGTACGTTGTTGCAGAGGCTGGGTGTGATTGGTATCTTTTAATATTAATATATTCCTATTATCGAAAAATACTTGCTGAACATTCACGGCAGGGATAACTAGATGGAAGTGAAATAGTTAAGATGAAAGTAGGCTACAATAACAAGCCATCTATCCGATTCCCATAAAATCCTACCACTATTGGCCCTTCTCAAACATGACAAATCACACGCCTTTTTTTCTAAAGCACATGGAATACTACCTAGCATCACACCCAACAAGAAAATCAACATTAAATCTTCATATGCACGGGTTGATCATCTGCATAGATAATCCCCAAAAAATCCAAAAAAGCAGAGGATCGCGCCTTCGAGGACTCACCGCATATGGGGCCGAGATCGCCAATTATCCATCAACGTCATATCGATCGTCGACGATAGCAACAACGATGGCCTCCACCTTCGTTGCTGCCCGCGCAACTGCCTCGAGCTCTCCGCGAACATGATGACGTATACGAACAAAAAGAGGAGCGGACATTCAGAATCCAGGGAGCTAAATGCAATAAACCAGCGGTGTCGGTGCCTCATCCGAGTCACGCGTGAGTTACACCTGACCCCACTTGATGACGTAGCAGGACGCGTATGCTGGAGTTCGTCGATTTTGACCGCTTTCCACCAGTTTGCATTATGCACTCCCAACGTTATCACCTAAAAAATAAACTAGTTTTTAAGCACTAACTAACACTTATGTATAGTAGACTTATGCCTAACTAGATAATTTTCCTATAAAAATAAGCACTGGTGTTTAAGAAAAAAAAGTTAATTTACTTTTGTAACCACCCCCACTAAGTACTTTACAGTGCCGGCCCACCGCGCACCTCGCGTGGGGTCTGAAATCGGCATCTGGACAGCAGCGAGGTCGCCCGGTGCGAGGCCTCGATCGCCAAAAACAAAGGCCCAAAATCTCGAGGTTTCTCCATTTCTCCCGAGCGCAGATTCGAAACAACTCGCCATCATTCAACTCGCGTCGTCCGCTATCCTGTGCGTCGCATCCTTCCCTTCCTCCTATCCCCACCACCATTAAACTTGCTGTCGCGGCCTGGTCCTCTCCTCTCCTCCTCCGTCGGCTGGTTCCCAATCCAGCCTCCCTGCCAAGTGCCAATCACCCACCCACCAGCGCAGCCTCTTTCAGGATGGCTAGCCCGCAGTGCTGCGCGAACCCGCCGACGCTCAGCCCCGCCGCCGGGGAGGGCAAGGTCGTGGACAGCTTCGGCGGGATCAGGGCCTACGTCGCCGGCGCCCAGGAGTCCAAGGCCGCCGTCGTCCTCATCTCCGATGTCTACGGTTCCAACCCCTCGCCCAGAGCTCTTTTCTCCAGTTCAAATCTAGGTTCCTTCGCTGGGGATACTAACTTCAAATAACGCCACTTCCCGTCTTCTGTTTGCAGGGTTTGAAGCGCCCATTCTGAGGTATGCATATTTTTATTTGTGCTTCTAATATTTCGATTCTTTTACCGGTATATATCTTGTAGGTTAGCAACGACATAGATCTATTCCGTCAGTAGACCGCGGTGCTTAGTTTGCTGTTGCCCATCACTAAAATGCTGTTCACAAAATTTTGGGGTTAAAATCTGAGCACGGCTGTTAAGTTTTCAATAGTTATGTTAGTGGAATTTCCTTCTATGGTGGGATATGCGCTCTTTTGAATTGCTCTTTTTAAGCCAAATACGCCCTCATGGTCATGGGCTATGTTTTTTCTTGATAAGGGGAATATATTAATATCAAGAGATACCAATTACACCCAGCCTTTGCAACAACGCAACAATGGCAGTACCGATGCACACAGCCAAAAAAAAAAAAAAAAAACTAAGAAACAAAAAAGCCCCGCTATGGATGTGTTCTGATGCAATTACCTATCTCGTGAAGGAACATAGCCGATAAAGTTGCTTCGTCCGGATACTTTGTTGTGGTGCCGGATTTCTTACATGGGGATCCATTCGTACCTGGTGACGCTGACAGACCAATAAAAGTGTGGATCAAGGATCATACCCCGGTATGTTGTCTCCCGATTCCCTTTCTCGAGATCTTTACAGGTCTATGATTTGATACCATTACAGTTTTCGTCCCATGAAATTGCTCGCCTTAGTATTTTGATTCAGTTCGTATTAAGTTGAGTAACTAGGGGTAAGGAAATGATGATAAAGCAAGTTCATACAAACCTAACAGCATGTAGGTGGCAGCATGAGACAGTTTTGTAAGAACATGTAGGATATTGCCAATTTGTTTGTTCTCCTTACCTTCCACCAGAGTAGTGAAGCTATGTTGGGTCAGAAGGGTAGTGTGTTCTTTAATCTATCTACTACAAACTAATAAATTGTTCCTTTATACAGGAAAAGGGATTTGAAGAGGCAAAACCAGTTATTGCTGCTCTAAAGGAACAAGGAGTGACTTCTGTTGGGGCTGCAGGTTATTGCTGGGGTGGTAAGCACTGTTGTGTTTTTTCACATCTGAACCTGAATGCCAAGGTTTAGCCTGCTAAGCATTGTGCTTCTTCTCTCCATATATCAGCAAAGGTGGTTGCAGAGTTAGCGAAAGCTAATGAGATCCAGGCAGCTGTTATGTCGCACCCTTCTTTTGTTACTGTTGATGATATCAAAGGTAAATCTCTTCCTTGAGAATTCCAGAATCCGGATACACACTTAACATTCCATTTGTATGGCTTCTAATCTTACACTACGACATGTGCTATATTTCAGAGGTGAAGTGCCCCATCGCTATACTTGGAGCTGAAACTGATGTGATGTCGCCACCAGAACTGGTCAAGCAGTTTGAGCAGGTTCTATCGTCGTCTAACACAGTGGTAAGTTCTCATTTCGAACAACCGGATCTTCAAGTCAGCCATGATGTACTCAAGGTATAGAATAGCCTAAGTTGTCAAACTTGAAACAGCCCCAGTGCCAAACAGTATATCTCATAAGATTACTGTTTGATTGCTCTGGCATTACGTGTTTCTACTTTATTCATAGAATGTGTAATCAGCCTTTTGACATTAGTGGCCATTTTGTAATTAAGAGCATCCAACCTTTACCCCTGGAAGTCACCCTGTACTTAACAATTTTAGATTTATTAGCAAGTATTATTACCCATCTAAACATCTTGTTTCCTGTAAGAAAGGAACTAGGTAGGTATTATTATATTCAACAATTTCCGGAAAGTGTCAAAATTAAAATGATGTAAACGGAAAAGACATAATATATTGAGAAAAATGTCAGAAAGTACAGCACACTATCAATAAACTGGAGACACATTATCGGTATGAGATGTCTGGAACTGGAGCTGAAAATATTCCGTCCTAACATTACATTTTGGGCCTGCAGGCTGGTTGCTTTGTCAAGATTTTCCCTGGTGTTTCTCATGGATGGACTGTCAGATATGACAGCAACGACGCAACTGCTGTGAAGAACGCTGAGGAAGCCCTGGCGGACATGACTGATTGGTTTAACAAAAACCTCAAATGAACCTGAAGTAGCAGCCCTCCTTTAATAAGCCATTGTCACTTTCACTATATGATGCAAGCATCCTGGGTTCATGGTGCGGTATTAGCTATAGGGCCTGCATCTTTGTCTGGCGCAGGTGTGCTGGTGTTGGTACCTATGTGATTTGCTCGTTTGGGGGTCTGTTTGTGCTGAAGACTGAATTATTGCACCTGAATAAAATTTGGCATTTGCAGTTAATTTGAGAGCTGAAGCACTTGTTTCTAAACTACCCTGGTGATTGTGTTCTTCCTTTTTTTCGTGATCACAGTGATTGGCTTCAAGCGTGCATGAATCAGTAAGCAAATCTTTTCTCTTTCCTTTTGAAAGTACTACCTCCATCTGAAAAGTGAAAACTTAGGACTTACATTTAAAAAAAAAAGTCAAACCAAGTAAAAAATTGACTAAACTTCTAGAAGGATCTATCAACAAATATGATATTTTATAGATACCATATGAAAATATATTTCATTATCTATCTAATATTATTAATTTTGTATTTTGCATGTTAATGATTTTTGGTAAAAAATTTAATCAAACTTGAGATAGTTTAACTTTAAAAAAATACTATAAGCCTTAGGGCATGTTTGATTTGCAGGATAGGAAAAACTTAGGAATTAAAAAAATGTAGGATTGCAATGTCAAAGAAAAAACAAAGAATTCTAAAAGGAGGTGTGAGTGGATGGTTGATTTCCTATAAAATCTAGTGCAAGGAATCCTTAGGAAAAAATCCTATAGGAATCAATCCTACAAATCAAACACCCATCATATAAAAAAATTCTATAGGATGTACCCCTACAAAACTCCTATGCAAATCCTTTGAATCAAACAAGCCCTTAAGCTTTAGGATGAAGGTAGTAGTAACCAAGTCTTGTAAGACTACCTAGTTTGTGGCTATTTTCATAGAAAACTAACATTTTTGTTTTTCTCCTGAAAATTACCACACTATTCAGGCCAGTTGTCTCACATTTTGAGAAATCTTGGTCCTGACATACTTGTAGTTCAAACCTCTCATTTACTAGAGCATTTGGTAAATATGTCAGGGTTTATGAGGATATTTTTTTAAAACATAAGGCCCAAAGGCCCGGCTTTATATATAAAACCACAACGGCGCGCATAAAGCATTCAGTTACACCATACACAGGTTCGACAAATACCAAAGGCCACACACATGAAGCACCCTGCTCCATTTACCAACTCACAACACACACTGATACAAGATAGAAAACCGGCGAGAAGAAGGCACCGCTGCTCAAGTCCTCGTCGTCGCATATAGCCTCCTAACCTCGTCTAGCGCCGCATCGAGAAAGGTCATGTTCGTCCGTCTGACTAGTACCCTCCAGCTCTGCGTATAGATAGAAATTTTGAAGATGGCGTCAGCCGGGCTATTTATGATGTGTCCCTCGATAGCTAGCTTGTTTCTAATATTCCAAGCGTCCAGGATTGCACCGCAAAGGTGAACCAGACTAATCTACGCATCCACCCTGACAGCCCTGCACAATGGACAAAAAGTCCCCGACACCAAGTACATTTCAGGAGTTCCCTAACTCCTGCCCACATGAACTTGGCAAGGTGGCACCCGAAGAAAATGTGTTCTCCATCCTCCCATTCCCCACACATGGCACAACTCCCATCTGACGGACCCTTCCGCTTGACCAACTGGTCTCCAGCCGGGAGTCTACCCCTTAGAAGCTGCCAAAGGAACACCTTGATCTTAGGAGGAACCTTGGCCTTCCAAATTTGTTTGAAATGTGCAACTGCCGCCCCCTGTGCCGGTTTGTGGTATATTGAATTAGTGGAGAATTGTCCTGAGCTCTCCAACGCCCACGTAACCTCATCCACGCCCGGCGTGAACGGGTGTAGGTCAAACACCCTGCAGAGGTTGTCCCATTCCACGGTCTCATCTACCCCGAACGGCCGTTGAAATCTAATCCGCCATCCCTCGCCACCATCGCGTACTGGTTGTCGCAGCAGGCAAACAAGTGGGAAAAAATAGCCCTCAGGGGGGCCCGGCCAGTCCACCAGTCTAGCCAGAAGTAGGTTCTACGCCCATCGCGGACCTTATGTCGAGCTCCCATCTTGAAAAACCACTTGATTTTCTGGATGTCCCTCCAGAACTGCGAGCCCGAAGTCGGTACCGCCGGGGAGAACAGATCATTATCCCCTAGGTACTTAGCTCTCAGGAGATCTGCACATAGACTCTCCTTGTTCTGATAGAGCTTCCAGATCCACCTCAGCATTAGGGCGATGTTCATATATTTAGTGTTGAGGATCCCCAAACCCCCATGCTCCCGCCGCCTGCACATCGTGGCCCACTCCTCCATGTGATACTTGCGCTTATCTCCCACTCCTTCCCACAACACTACTAGGAAAAGGCCTAGCCGTAAGATGGGTGTTAGTGGCGCACCAGGAGGGCAGTGCGCCACTACTACTTAGCAGTGGCGCACCGGAAAGTGGTGGGCCACTATAAAAAATGTAGTAGTGGCGCACCTCTTCTGTGGTGCGCCACCACTAAGTTTGACCATGGGTTTGACCCAGCCTTATACATAGCAATGGCGCACCATGTAGAGGTGCGCCACAGCTATTTTATGTAGCAGTGGCGCACCTCTACATGGTGCGCCATTGCTATGTCATGGTGCGCCACTGCTAAGTGGTGCCCAAACATTTCCACACCCCCCTACCGTGGATCGCCTTTTCGGGTTTGGAAAAAATAAAAGA
This sequence comes from Lolium rigidum, assembly GCF_022539505.1. Taxonomy (NCBI): domain Eukaryota; kingdom Viridiplantae; phylum Streptophyta; class Magnoliopsida; order Poales; family Poaceae; genus Lolium; species Lolium rigidum. The sequence continues at coordinate 186,194,753 of NC_061511.1, read as the reverse complement.
AATAGATAGAAATTTCAAAAAATAAAATCCTTCGAGATGCCCATGTAATATGTCATCTAGGTTTAGTGAAATTTTTTAAAAAATGAATTTTTATATATTATGCAAAATGGCGTCATCTTTCGGTAAAACGGGATTTCTGGTTGCATACGACCTCCGATGAAAAACTTTTTTATATCAAAATCTATCTACGCGAAATTTCTTATTCGAATTCAACCGCCTACGGCCGTTTGGAAAAAAATGGATTCGTCAATTGGAAAACAGAAACAGGACTTTTTTCAGGTTTTAGATTTTGATGAAAAAATTTCAAAAAATAGAAAAAAAATAGCGGTGGCGCACCCATGCCTTGGTGCGCCACAGCTAAGCTTCCCGCCCACGAATTTCAAAATGGCCGGGATTCAAAGTGGAAGGAGCCAGCCACTTACCCCCTCCTCCCTCCTCCCTCCTCCTCCACACATTCTCCTCCTCTCATTCTCCTCTCCTCCTCCTCTCCTCTCCTCCTCTCTTCACCTCTCCTACCCTCTCCTCATCTCCTCTCCTCCTCTCTTCACCTCCGGTGACCTCCTCACTATGTCGACCTCCGGTGACCACCTCCGGTGACCTTACTTTCCGGCGAGCTCCTCCGCTATGGTGACCTCCGGTGACCTTACTCTCCGACGATCCTCACGGCGACCCTCTGGCCTCCATTACCTCTAGCCTTCGTCCTCTTGTTCATCCTCTTCTACATCCTCCATCTCCTCACCTCTCTTCACCTCTCCTACCTCTCTCATCCATCCTCACCGGCGGCTAGGCTAAGAAAAATGAGAATGAACATTGCACAAATAATTCTAGCAACAAAAACGAGAAAAAATAACGAGCCAAAAAAATTTCGAAAAAAATGTGCCAGATCCAGATCTAGAAATTTCAAATTTTAGTAGTGGCGCACCTTGTTTCTGTCTAGTGGCGCACCTCGGACATTTAGGAGTGGCGCACCATGAAGCTAGTAGTGGCGCACTACCTGGTGCGCCACTGCTAAGCCAAATAGCAATGGCGCACCACTAGTGCGCCACTACTAAAAGTTAGCAGTGGCGTGATAGTAGTGGCGCACCAGCAGTGCGCCACTGCTGGGGAATAGTGGTGCGCCACTGAATAGCCATTTCCTAGTAGTGCAAGAAGCGAGCTCTGGAGCGGTTCATCGCCCCATGCGTTGACTCGTGAAGCAGGTAAAGCCCCATAGCAAACATCGGTAAATTGGACAAGCATGAGTTAGTGAGCTCAAGCCTGCCAGCTGCGGCGAGGAATAAGCCCTACCACGGGTCAACCCTATGACCCACCTTCTGTGTGAGAAAATGCCAATCTGCCATGGAGAGCGCTTTGTTGCTGACCGGAAGCCCCAAATACTGCATGGGAAGGGTCCCCAATTTGCAGTTCAGACCATTAGCTACCCTTAGCTTGTCCGAATCAGACACACCAGTGACCACTGCTTCACTGTTGGTATAATTGATCTTCAGACCCGACATATTCTCGTAGCACATGAGGATGAATTATTTGAGGTTGGCGACTCCCATCGTCGTTGGTTCAATCAAGATCATCGTATCATCCGCATACTGTAAATGAGAAACTCCCCCTCGGATCAGGTGAGGCACCACCCCCATTATGTGCCCCGTCTCCTAGGCCTTATCAATAATCGCCGCCAATGAGTCAACAAGAAAATCAAACATGATCGGCGAGAGCGGGTCCCCCTGTCTGACCCCTCGGGCATTCCTGAAGTAAGAACCTACCTCCCCATTCATGTTAATTGTCGTCTGTCCCCCGGACACCAGCTGCATTAGACGATGGGTCATACCGGCCGAGAATCCCTTTCTCAATAGAACCTCCCTAAGGAAGTCTCAATCCACTCTCATACGCTTTCTCGAAGTCTAGCTTGAGAAGTAAGCCCCCCAGCTTCTTCACCTTCAGTTCATGGGCAATCTCGTGGAGCGCAAGAACCCCATTCATGCAGGCTCCTGCCCTTGATAAAAGCAGTCTGACTGCTGTCAATGGTCCTATGGGAAATTAGGGCTAAACGTATCGCATAGGCCTTCACAATGAACTTAAAGATAACATTAATCAGTGCAATAGGTCTAAACAACTTGATATGGTCCACTTCTCTGACCTTAGGGATAAGCGAAAGGATGCCGTAGTTGAGACGAGCAACATCCACCCTCCCTAAGGCAAAGTCGTTCAGGATTTGCAGCGTCGTTCCCTTTAGGGTTCCCCAAAACCTTTTGAAGAAAGTGACCGGAAACCCATCCGGCCCAGGCGCTGAATCAGGTTTCATGCTCTCTAGCACCTTGTAACGGCCCAGGGTAGTACCCCTATTAGATTTGTTGTTCTTTTTCTTTTATACATCATCATGGCATATGCATCATATCATCCACAAGATTTTATCAAATAAAATTATTTTAAATAAAAACTATCTTGTGCTTCCCTCTCATATGGTTATAAAATGAGAACCTTACCTCTCCTTTTCTTTCAACAAAACCCTAAAACCAAAACTAACAAACAATAAAGTTATCTTGTTTTATCTCTTCCCACCTCTGAACTCAAAATTCAAATTTAGTTTGAACTGGTTTCAAATCATCTTTGCAAAACAGTTTTGAAAAAGAAAAGAGAAAATATTTTCGAAATAAAACCCTAACCCTCTCTTCCTGGATCCTCTTTTCTCAGCAGCCCACCTCCCCGACTCTCCAGCCCAGCCCATTCTTCTCTCTTCTCTTTTCCCTCAGCCGATCTAGCAGCAGCCCAACACGGTGGCCCAACCTCCTCCTCTTCTCTTCCGGCCCGAGGCCAATTCCTTCCTCTCCAGCCAGTACCCCTTCGGTCCCCTCATCTTTTTCGTCCTCGACGGGAGACGACAACAAAAGGCACGCAGGAGGCGTGCTCGCTATCCACCATCGCACCACCCTCCCCACGTGAAGCCTCCCCTTCCTCTGCCTTTTTCTGGAGACAGCTGCAGCCTCACGCATCCAGCGCCTCTCCCCTTCCCTCTTTTCTTCCTCTCCAATATCAGGCGTAGAGGGTTTCTTCCCGTGTGCCTCCACCACGAACTCCACCATGGCGCCGTTGCTCCGGCCGTTCCCTCGACGAGCCAACGCCACCACGAGCTGCGCCGCGTCTCCAGGACCAACCTAGTCGAAGGAATCGACTCGGGAGCCTCTGGATCATCGTAGATTTCGCTGTTTCCCCGCTCCGACCGGCGGCCAAATTCTCATTCTCCGGTGCCGCCCTTCCTCCTCTGCTTCCGCCGTCGACACATAGAGCTTTAGGGTGAGTCTGAGCCTCCCCTAGAACCCCTTTTTCTTCCTCGCTCCCCTTTTCTTCTTCTTCACCGTGTTGTCGACGCCGTGCCTCGCAGACCCTCCCCGCCGGCGAGCTCCGGCGACCCCCTCGACCAAGCGCCGCCATTTTCTGGACCGCGGCAACGAGGCGCGGCAGCCGCGCTAGCGCTTGTCTCCTGGAGCCCTGTGCATCGCCCGTGCGCGTCTCCGTCCTGCCGCGGTGACCACCGCTTCCCTCGCCGCGAGCGGCATCACCCCGTGCCGAACACCTTCAGCGCGTTGCAGTCAAGCTTTGCCATGCTGGCGTCGTGGGCCCTCCTCGTCAGCCTATGCGGCTAGGTAAACCTTGGGTGAGCCTCTCTCGGATCCAGATCGTATCTGGTTGTTTTGGTTCAGCCCCCTGCACAATTTCGTGCATCAACCGCAGCACCTGCTTCTAACCATCTTTTTGAAAACCCCAAGAAACTTGTGAAAACTAACCCGGGGTCCTGCCCCCCGTATAAAATTGTTTCTGGGTCCTTCCCATTTAAAATAAATCTGTTTATTTACTTTTAAAATAGCAAAATCCTAATATGTTAATAACTTTTAATTGGTAACTCGAAATAAAATGTTTTATATATGAAAGTTGATCAGAAAAATGCAAGGAACATGAATATGTCATCCATATACCTGTTTGAATCTCAAATCATGTCGCACGATGATAGTTATGCATGTTCACCTCACATATATGCGGAGTATTTTGGATTTTCAACTATGGTTTTCCCCGCCCTGTTTAATATTGAAGTAGCGCACCACTGCCATGTTATGCCATGCTAACCAACATTTAACTTTTTCGGTAGAATTGCAACTCCAAACTTAATTTGTTTGTCCGGGGTTCCGACTCCGATTAATTTGGATAAGATGCATTGCACCATCGCTGCCATGTCATGCATATCCTCTTGATCATGCTCGATCTTCTTTATCCGTAGTAGTAAGACTTGCATACGTTGTGTGTTCCAGCATTTGCTTCTTCCCGGATAGGATCACGAAGTGGTGATGTGAGATACGACGAGTTCTCCGACAAGTTCTTCTGCAGCTTTTCACAGGCGAGCCCTCCCTCTTCACCTATTTTATATTTTTCTCTCCCTCGCACTGCTATACATAGGTTGCGCTTCTTTATCGAGTCACGTGTCCTATTCCACTTGTTTACCATAATAATCCTATATGCATCATTCCTTACCCATAGCCGTTGCTTGATGTTTGAGCCTTGCGAGTCGTAGGCGTGTTTAGGCTCTGTTGTTTATCTCGATCTTTTATCGGGATATGTTGGGTTGTTGGGAGGTTATCACATGCTATATCAGTTGTTGGAGATACACATGATTTACTTATTTGTTAACAACTAAAATTGTAAGCAGAGGCATCTGTGAGCCCCTTTGCGAAAGCATCAGAACTTTGACTCGCTAATATCCCCTAGGACCCGAGTTCTTGTTATCTGTTCCGAGATTGAGCGCTCTACCCGTACGTGGGGACGATTATCGGGAGCCCCCTCACCCATTACCTTTTCTCAAGTCAGTTGAAAAGGGGGCCACAACCTTGGTTTTATTTGGTGCATGCATGTTTATATACTGTTGCCTTCGGATGTTTACTTCCTGTTGCCTTCGAGTGTTTATATTCTGTACTGTACTGCATAATTGCTAGACGACTTATCTGGTGCTTGGCCGTTAGTGCCCGCCTAGACGCCTACGCAACCTCTGGGTCCATCTCGGAGTACGGCCGAACTTCGTCACAGGTAGCTTAGTTGGGTGGCCCCCCTAGACTATCTTGTTGAACTGGGAACAGTCTTGTTGTGAGACATCGCATGTAAGAAGCGGGTCGAGCATGCGTATGGTTATATTTGGGCAACCTATGCAGGGTGTACATCTTATCGATAAGCCGTGTCCGCGGTTATGGACGACTTGGAATTGTATAGCTTGATCATAGAACAACTTACACCGTTATCTTGTTGCTAATAATCTGATAATAACTTGCATAGTAATATAGCATTACTACAACCGATACCTAATAAAACTTGTCCACCGTTGAGTGCCTTTTACATTGCCTCTTCGCTTTGTTGAAGGGGATATGTGTAATCGGCTGGGTTATGTTTGTGTAGTATTTTACCTATTACCTTATGCGCTCTCTTATGTTCTCTGGTTAGATGGATGTTGTAGCGTGTATCTTTTGGTTATAGTTTTGCTGCCGCTAAACCTACCATATAGCCCCAGGCGATATATTTGCCTGGCGAGCATAGCCATTTCTAGTCTCGCTAAGTACGTGCCGGAGTTCGTTCCTTGGTACTTTCGCCTTTTCTCTTTCTCTTCTGTTTCCTCCCTTTTGTCGGCAACCGATGACCCGACTTCGACAGGTACAAGATGACGATGTTAGCAAGGTTACCCTTCCGGCTTGGCCTGGGCAGGGTTATGGACGCCACTGGTTATCTTCAAGACTCTTAGTCCAATTTGTATCTTGTCCGTACTCGGACGTATTTGATCTTTTGTATGATTCGGATCTTTGTATTGTATATCTGTATCTTGACTCGTTGGAGTCGTTGTTGTAATATATGTATCTTGTGGGCTCTATTGTAATCCTGTTGTAATGTTACCACTCGTGTTAATTCCTCTGGCATCACGTGTGTGATTCGTCGCGCACGTCGTGTCGGAGGGCGTCTCTGAATCGATATCGTGCGGATTTTGGCGGGTTCGCTGGAATCCTCATGGTACCGGTTCCGGGGCGTCGTCTAGCTCCTCCGAGGAGAAAGTTAGGCAAATGGCACCATTCTCCTCATCCGCGACTCTCTTCTCCACCGGCCAAAGCTCCGGGTGGAGAGAGAACAAGCGGGCCTTCCCCCTGAGAACCCATGAGGTTGCCATAGAAGTTGTAAACAGTTCCATGACAAGTCTCTGCTCCGACACCTCCCCGGTGACGGTAATCAGGCGCGGAATCATACATTTCCATCTACGCCCATTGGCAATCGCATGGAAGTAGGCAGTACATGCATCCCCTTGCATGGTCCATCGCAACCGACTCCTCTGCCGCCAGTACTCCTCTTCAATACCGTCAAGTTCAACGATCTGGTCTTCCAGGTGATATCTTAGTGCCCATCCATCCTCATCTAGCCCCTACGAGTCTGCTAGGGTATCAAGATGTTTCAGCTGTTGGAGTAGCCCCTCCCTAGCCTCACGTTTCTGCTTTCCCAAATTTGCTCCCCACCCTCTAAAGAATTGGCGAAGGACACGCGAAATGCACTTCCAAAGATCAATACTGCTCCGGTGAGTCCCCTTCCCCACGATGCACTCGGTAACCTTGCTGGACACCAGATCCTGGAAGCCTGGCACCCCTAGCCACCAGGTTTGAAAGAAGAACCTGGGCTTCACCGTGATCCCTTTCTCCTCGTGTCCAAGATTAAGGGATTATGATACGACCCAATTCGTGTGACCGCCGTAAGGGAGCACAGAGGGAAGAACTCCTCCCACGAGGGCGTCACAAATACCCTGTCCAGAACCGAACGGATCAGCGCCCGCTGCCTGTTCGTCCAGGTAAACAGAGTCGCTGCTCGGTTAAGCTCCCTAAGAGAGAGAGAGGCAATAACGTCGTTGAACCGGCGCACCCTAGGCCAATTGACATTATCGTTACTCTTATCCTCACTTCTTCTGATTAAGTTAAAATCACCCCCGATGACCAGCGGAGTGGTGCACGCCCCTTGACAAGGTATTAACTTGTCAATGCCTATGGATTGTAGGCTAGGGTTTAGTTAGAAGTAGGCTGCCCTTCGTCTGCTTGACGCGGAGGCTGCCTCCTTTCTTTTATTTAAAGCTTCTGTCTGTTTTTCCAGTTCTCTTCCAGCTCTGGCGAGTCTATATTGATAAGCTTGCGGTTTTTGGATCGTAGCAGTTGTCGTCATTGGCTCCGAACCATCTAAGGCTTTTGCAGCTCTATCCCAGTGCTGTTTGTGGAAGTTGAACTCTGACGCGTGGTGTGGGCCCGACATATTTAGTGCCCATACCTCTCCTTAGATCTGAGGGATCGACATAGGGATTGCCCAAATCGTCGAAAGCCTCTGATGTTTCCTCTTGATCGCGACTTGCTTCTCCAATGGCAAAGACTTGATGATATTTTGGAGTTTTCACCTTGCTTGGTTCGGTGACACCATCATAGAGTTTGGTGAAGACCTTCCCAATAGAGGTGGATTTGTCGATGAAGTCGAAGCTGTCAGCGTCGCTTGAATCATCGCTTATATAAGAGTCCGCCGATGATTCGAAGGACATGTCGCTGAAGATTCGGCGAGTTTTTCACTTGCCCTCGTCGTCGATGAAGCGTGGCGACGAAATCTCCTTATCGCTGGACTCGACGGATGATACTGAGTTTGAGAGATCAGAACCAGCCGACGAAAATCCCGACGAGATCGGAACTTCGAGACGATACACTCCTTCTTTCTCGACGCGGAAATCGAATTTTCCGAACGTCATCTTCATTGGCTCCTCCAGATACACATATGCATCCAAACGGGAGGGCGGGTGAGGAACAAAATCGACAAGACCAGTTTCGATCTGTTTACCTCTGTCCATGATGTTGCTTGCTACTGATGAAGTCGACGATCTTGAACGTGCCATCGAGATCAGCTCCTTGTCGCCTCTAATTCCCACGGACGGCGCCAATTGACAAGGTATTAACTTGTCAATGCCTATGGATTGTAGGCTAGGGTTTAGTTAGAAGTAGAGGGCAAGTAGATCTCGAAGGTTTCAGCCGAAAAGTACTCGACGATTATGAAAACTAGGGTTTGTGAACAACGATTCGATGATCTCTTCGTCTCTTGACTCCCCCTTTATATAGGAGGCGGAGCCGAGGGTTTCGTTTTGTACAAGTTACAGAGTCCGGGACGGTTTCTAACTCATCCCGCCAGATTACAAATAACACTTCCTATTACAATTCTAACTTTCCTTAATATATCTGGGGCTCCCGAATCTTCTTATTCTTCGTGTAGTGGGCCTTCAGTAAACCCCGGGTACTATCTTCGGCAGGCCCATTTGGGATGCCTATGTCACCCCTACCTCGCGCACCAGTTCGTCAAGAAACTCCCCAGTCCTTGAGTGGTCGGTCGGGCCGTATACCAGCATAAAGCGCCATTTGAGTCTAGTGTTTCATTGCCGGATTTCCGCAAAAATGAACAACTCCCCTTTCTTCCACGACCCGCCCCTGAAACCTAAGAGCATCCCCCAAAATGCCCATTAGCCGGCGCCCAATCCAAGCAAATTGTTCTCCGCGCTCCAAGCTCCTAAGCTTCGGAGCAGAAAACTCTTTCTTCACCGTCTCCTGGAGGCCAATAATGTCGGCCCTCTCCCTTGTCATATAATCACGGAGTTGAGTCCGGCACCCTTGCCGTCCAAAACCCCGGATGTTGTAGATCAGCCCCTTCACTCTGCTCTGCCTTTTTTGAACTGTTTCCTTCTCGGAGCGAGCTTGGGTTTTCTGGTACCGGTGTCTTTATGAGGATATTACGAATGTATTCATTTTCTGGGCACTTTTTAGGATATTTTGTATGACTTGTATGGCGGATAAACGTAGATTTCTGACCATGCAAAATGGTGGGACCCACAGATTCAAGCAAACGCGGTTTTCTATGACTTGTATTGTACTGTGAAGATAGAGACTTCCGCTAGGGCGATGGGCGCTTACTTTGGCAGTTAGTCATCGATCAGATCAGCCCCATATATCTTCTTGCTATTGGAATTCTGTCTACACACCATTCGCAGCATCTAGCTAGCTAGACTTGTAGAGCGGCAAGTGGGCCCTTCTGTAACACGATAAACCTGTTGAGGACAGAGTAGGCTCAAGTGCAGGGAGCTCAGTAGAGCCAATGGGAGCAAGTGCAGCTACGGTATGAATCTTCAAACAAAAGCAATCTTCTGCATCTCTTCTTGTTGTGATTAAAACAAATTTACCACTCTCGATCTCAATCTTCTAGAAAATTAATCTTTTGGTTTCTTCTACTTCTTGTTTCAAAATTAGTGTATGTTTGGGTCTTATATTTATGCCCTCTCTATAAACGGAAGGAGCAAATCTTAGGGAGCTTTTTGGTTTCCGTCGGGGAGTCACAAAGCGTTCCGCGTCGCTCGCCTCTCATCCACCGCCTGAACTAAAGTTTCTTTCGGGCGGTCCTCCGATCCGCATCCCTCCGCCCCGATCTCCTCCAGCGAACTCTTCCCCGTCGAGCAGCAGCGACGGCACCGGTGCAGGCCCCCTTTTTCTCCTACTCGCCCACATCCTTTGTTCTGCAGCTCCTTGCGAGTAGAGAAGCACCGCCGCGCCGCTCAGATTTGTTGAGTTCTGACCAGTTCGTCACTGGTTTCCACTCTTGAGTTTACAGATTTCTTTCAGTAGTAGTAGGTGATTTGGGTGATTAGTAGCTGCACCACCTCCTGCAAATTGGACAAGGAACTCCAAACAGGTTTCTGTTTTCACCCATTTCGTTAGCAAACTTGACTAATTACGTTTACGTTTACATGAACTACTTGTCTTAGCTAAAATTTTGTTGAGCTAATGTTGTTTCCTATATATAAGTCGACATGGGCCAGAACCAGAACTAAGCCATAATGATTGTAGCTGGGTGTAAACTACGTTGACTATGTATATCGGTGTATGACCAAATCATTTGAAAATAATACTGTAAATTCTAATACAGTGACGTTAAGATCCTTAATGTGGCTGATGATTCTTTGAATGATTGAAATACTTATCTGAAAAATCCCAGCTAAGATGACAAATCTAGCCATAGGTGCATCTACATGGGCTTCATGTAACAAAATATGAGCTGGTCTCTACAGAGTAGCTAATAGCACAAAATGGATCTAAATACTTATACACACAAAAAACTGGTATGTTACCTTGATATTTTTTCTTTTGTCATGATAGCAGAGTGAAGGGTCGCCCCATAGAGGAATTGACCAGTGGTAGTTGGTAGAAGCTCCAATTGGTAGTATATCCAAATTACTAGAGTTTCTTAGTTTTCGTCGATATTACTTCTCCTCAATTATGTGCTTATTTGATATACTATGCACTTCTAATGTCAAAACACTATTGGCAAATGGCAATATCTTCCACAATAGTTGTCATAGCTATAGCTGATGAAGCCAAACAAATGCGATTTAAAACATTGAAAATGAGGCTTGTCTTCCACCGCCGATGAAGGTTTGCAAGTCCCCTGCTGATGGCAGGGTTTTTTTTCCTCCATCGATGTTAACTCTATTTGTTCCTATATGCAAATTTAGGCTAGAGATTTTCCTTTTTATTTATTTTTCTTACATGTTTGAAGTATGGAATTTTATTCTTCGATCTGATTTCATTAGGTTAATGCTACCTGCAAGCTGGTGAAGAATGAGACCACTGCTACTCTTGGGTATAGTTATGTCGGTGCGCTATTGGAAAGTCCAAGTGTCCACATGGAGGTACTTGTATTACTCACTCCTATGGCCTACCTAGTTGTTGCCACCTTAGGGTCCCAGCGTCGCCGTTCCACAAGTTGGTTCATCCAGAAAGGTCTCTTTGTCGCGCACACCTTGTCCTTCCCACTGGGAGCATACACACTAGGCTCAATGCAATCTCACTCCGCGGCGAAGAGCTGCATGTACTCCCTTTGGGCTGGAAGTCTCTTCATCCTTCATGCTTGTACCGATACAAGCTATAAACTCGATGACATCAAACAAGTAACAAGGTCTCAATACCGCTATTTGCTTTACTATGCAAATGGGTATTTGCTTTTGAGAACCTTACTTGCGGCTGGGAATTCATCCTTGTATTTTCTAGTTACCCCTTTGTACATCATTGCTATGTTAAAACTAGACTTCCTAAAAGCACCATGTGTGCTGTCAAGCAGCTCATGGAACTTGAATAAGATGGTTGCTGATTACATGTATAACGAGCACACCAGGGGAAAATTTGTCCCAGCCACCATGGAAGGTTGTCATTACCTGGTCGACTGGCCCCTCAACAAATCTAAGTTGGATGCTCCATCATATGCAGCACAACTTACAGGGCATGTTGATCATGTCATTGACATAGAGAAGATATGGCTGTGCAGTAACCTGTCACTGGACCAAGAGCTAAAGGATACATGCCTCTCCTTCTCTCTTTTTCACCTGTTGAGGAGGCGCTTCTTTGGGTTTACCTGTGGCGAATCCAAGGAAAGGGCACATGATTTCGTCTTCAAGGGGTTGCTATTGGAGAATGAGGAAGGTGTCACGGACTGCAATCGGGTTTTCAGGGTGATTGAGACTGAGTTAGCCTTTATGTATGATTTCTTCTTCACTAAGTCTGCTGTCACTTATTACGGATCAAGGGTGGCGATGATTCTGTCCTTGCTTTCAGTTATCTTCCTTTCTCTTACAATAATGTGGACAGTCAGGTCAAAAGAAGGCAAGGAGATGACAGATGCTGATACTGTTATCAGCTTATTCGTACTTGCATCCGCTGCTTCTCTTGAATTGCTACAGCTGCTACTTTACTGGACTAGCATTTGGAGCAGAGTATCCTTTGTTTGTGGTTATGTCAGAGAGCAAGCAAGATGGAACACATGGGGAGGTTGCTGGTGCTGCATGACTATAAGATTGAATGAGTTTCTTGCCAAAATTGGTGTGCATTGTGCACCAAACAAACACTATTGGCAGCACAAGCTTGGGCAGTACTCATTACTTGATTTCAAGCCTACATACCGTGACAAGCTGACTGGGTATTTTAATGCCCCTCCCACTCCTGGACACCAAATAGGCATCTTCCAACAAACAAACATGTATTTATTTGCCAAAAAACAAACAAACACGTATGTGCGGATGGTCCGTGGGAAACATGGAAAACCTACAGAGGTATCTGCACAAGTAAAGAAGGCACTTATTTGCTCCCTGAAGCGTAGTAATGGTGAACTCGCGAATGGGAAATCGTCCTTAGTGTCCAATGAAGCAGGACACCTTTCATGGGCTTGTGCACGGGACTTGCACTCGATGTCAGACACAAGCTGCATCATCATGACTTGGCACATTGCGACCTGGTACTGTGAGATGGGAACAACTAGGTATGGCTCTTCTTACCTAGACGAGGGAGCACAACTCAAGACCAATCTTGGTGTCGCCACAAAACTGTCAAAATACTGTGCATACTTGGTGGTCCACGCACCAAAGCTTCTTCCTGGGCACCACTACGATACAAGCCGTGTGTTCGATGCCGTCGCGGTAGAAGCCAACAAGTTTCTGCTGCCATCTATGAGGAGGAGGGCTAAGTATGAGGCGCTGAGGAACTACGGGCTAGAAGAATCAGAGGCTACCATCTTCCAGAGCGGCGCCAAGCTGGGGAAGCAGCTCGAGGAGATACAAGATGTTACCAGGCGCTGGAAGGTCCTAGCTGATTTCTGGTCAGAGATGATGCTCTACGTCGCACCATCAGATGATGTCAATGAGCACATTGATCAGCTCACGCGGGGCGGCGAGCTCATCACCCACCTGTGGGCTTTGCTCTCCCATGCTGGAATTCTGCAGAGGGATCAACCGGGTACTCCTCCTAGCCGCCATCCACATGCAGAAAGTACTTGTTCCAGTCACCAGGAAATTTTTGAGCAAGCTGCAGCAAGATATGAAGGAGCTACCACTACCCTGGCTGATCATTTAGCAACTACATCCCCTGCTCGACATTTGGCCGACAATCCGCAAATGAGTGGCGCTACCCTGCAAGATGTTCTTAAAGCTGATAGACTGCCACAGGCACCTGTGCTGCCGGATATCGCTAAATCAATTGATTGCCATATTGATGTTCCTGAAGATTCTATCCACACGCGGGAAAGCCGTCCCTGAACTAGTGCGATCAACTCACTTCAACGACAAGCTTTATTACTCAGTCCGTTTGATGCCGTAAGTTGTACGAGTGCATGCTTTGGTCAGTTACTCGGCCTGTACCTGTTGCCTTCAGTTATTTTTCAGCATGTTTTCAATTTTCAACCTGTAATTTTCTTTAGATCGAAACAACCTATGTAATTTCAATGCTTTCTCTCATGTAAATGCCATGTGCATGTAGTACGTGTTAATATTATTACGGTGGTCTGTGAAAGCTCTGATATGTTTAGGCAAAAAAAAAAAGTACTGTACTGCACCACCTTGAAATTTGCTGCTACTGCAGCTTGTCAACTTGATGCTGATAAGTTAAACCATTCTTCAGAGTTGTACATGATTTGGGGACATAGTTGTGCGTGCGCACGAGACCTAGAAAAATTTAGAGATGTACTAAAATAGCATATGCCTATGTCTTGGTCTACAGTTGGCTTCATAAAGATTTAACAAATGCTCATCCGGACGTAATAACTTGTTCCTCTAGTGAACAAATATGGCATTTGGAACTGATAACATTTTATTTCTTAGTCGACTTCACGTAAACGGATTAATTCAACAGTATAGACCGATCTTAAACGTGAGTTTCAAGATTTTCACGAATGTGACCACCATTAGACTAAACACAGTGGCTGATCAGGTGGTGAGGCCGTCGCAGACTGGTTTTATGCAAGGGTGTAATATCCTAGACGGGATAGTAGTCCTACATGAAACGGTGCATGAGCTACACACCAAAAGGTTGAATGGGGTTATTTTAAAGTTAGATTTTGAGAAGGCCTATGATAAAAATAAAGTGGTATTTTCTTCATCAGACACTCGTGATGAAAGGTTTTCCACCTGAGTGGCGTGCTTTGATCAATAATTTCGTATCTGGAGGAAGTGTTGCGATCCGTGTTAATGATGACACATGACACTTCTTCCAGACTAGAAAAGGTTTACGCCAATGGGATCCTCTATCACCACTTTTGTTTAACATAGTGATTGATATGCTCATCATCCTGATCGAACATGCCAAGTCTGATGGCCTTATTTAAGGGGTGATCCCTCATCTGGTTGATGGGGGTTTATCAATTCTTCAATACGATGATGATACAATTTTATTTATGGAACATGACCTTGACAAAGCTCGAAATTTGAAGCTAATCTTGGCTGCTTTTGAGCAATTATCGGGTCTCAAAATTAATTTCCATAAAAGTAAATTGTTCTGCTTCGGCGAAGCCCAGGACTCAGTTGCCGATTATACGGAACTATTTGGTAACATAAAAAATGAGCTAAAACTATGGGTTGCCGCGGGGGCAAAACGTGTGAGTCTTTTGGTGCCGCGAGAGTAGTCGTGTTGTAAAGTATCCGTCTTGTTTCTTTGTAAAACTTCTCCTTAATTAATAGAATGAGGCAAAGCTTTTGCCTCCATTTCAAAAAAAACTATGTCAATGGTGTGACCATTTGTTCACCTTAGTGCAAAAGGTATATACTATTGTTTCCATAGTTTAAAAAGTTGTTACCTTGCACGGATCTTAGCGTCGAATTTATAGTTATATTGGTGCTGATTGGGCGTTAGTAAATTCTTAGAAGATTGCGAGACCGATTAAAATAACTCAAAGTTTATACATGTATGCAATCTTCACTTTGATTCATTATCAAGGTGTTGCCTACATCCCCATCGCCTCCACCAGCGCCCTATCTACCCCCGCAAAAAAAAAAGATGTTGCCTACATCCCCATCGCCTCCACCAGCGCCCTATCTTTGCTTTTTCTGGTTATATTGTTCTGGTGCAATATTCTGCCTGGACATCCACCATCCGAATAATACTGGGACATAACCAGTGTCTGTCATATCTTTAGGTTTTACTGGTCAATTCGTGTGTAAGTTTGCGAGATGCAGGCGCAGCTCGAGCTAAAGCTCGGAATTCACAACTACTCCGGGCTCCGGCCCTCAGGTGGAGAGTTGGCGAGCAACAGGCCTTTGGTTTGGACAAAAGGTGATGAAAGAGGGACATAATCGTGAAAATTTGAAAACAGGATGCTTGGCAATGTAAGGCATCTTCAGCGGGGCTACCCATCTTGTCCTGTGCAGTCTAGAATGGTTCACGCTGACAACGGACCAAAAAAACAGCCTCCAGGACAACCCAAACAGACCGACTGTTCACGCACGACCCACATCAAACTTGCGTCATGGATGGATCGAGCCGGACAGACGCCAGACAACAGCTTGCTCTTCCTCCCTTGTTGGCAAGGCAGGCTCGGCCATGGTCCCTGATACGTCTCCGACGTATCGATAATTTCTTATGTTCTATGCCATATTATTGATGATACCTACATGTTTTATGCACACTTTATGTCATATTCGTGCATTTCTGGAACTAACCTATTAACAAGATGCCGAAGTGCCAGTTGCTGTTGTTTTTTGCTGTTTTTGGTTTCGAAATCCTAGTAACGAAATATTCTCGGAATTGGACGAAACGAAGACCCGAGGGCCTATTTTGCCACGAACCTTCCGGAAGACCGAAGAGCATACGAAGTGGGGCCACGAGGTGGCCAAACCACAAGGCGGCGCGGTCAAGGGGGCCTGCGCCGCCCGTGGTGTGGGCCCTCGTCGACCCCCGACTCGCCCCTTCCGCCTACTTAAAGCCTCCGTCGCGAAACCCCCGAGGCGAAAAACCACGATACGGAAAACCTTACTGAGACGCCGCCGCCGCCGATCCCATCTCGGGGGATTCTGGAGATCTCCTCCGGCACCCTGCCGGAGAGGGGATTCATCTCCCGGAGGACTCTACACCGCCATGGTCGCCTCCGGAGTGATGAGTGAGTAGTTCACCACTGGACTATGGGTCCATAGCAGTAGCTAGATGGTTGTCTTCTCCTCATTGTGCTTCATTGTTGGATCTTGTGAGCTGCCTAACATGATCAAGATCATCTATCTGTAATACTCTATGTTGTGTTTGTCGGGATCCGATGGATAGAGAATACCATGTTATGTTATGTTTTCTTGCCCGGCCTATATATACTAGACTAGCGTTGTTGGTTCAGAAACATTAGATCGAGAATTAGATCGATGCAGAGATGGATCGATAAATATATCAAGGAAGGCCACGGTTCAAATAGAACAATATATACGACCGAGCAATCCAGAGTACATAATAGAAAATGAGGTTAGGTCAGTGGAAGAAGCAAATCATCAAAGGATCATCGAGGAAGGATTACTACGTACCCTCTTCGTGGCCGGCTGCACGGCGATGACGGAAACCACGCGATGAAGTTGATCGGAATCGGCGACAGAGTTCCCTCTCTCCTCTCCTCTCCTCTCCTCTTCTCGCCGAGCAAGAGTCAAAGTCTAAGTCACACGCGACGCACGCGTAGGCTTCACCTCTCCTAGTATATATAGACTACAGGCTAAGATAGATGTTTTCCTTCAAAACTCCAAACTTGGCGCCAGTTTTTCATCTCCACCAGTTGCCGCCGCGGTTTTCATTCGAAATTAGGCGCCGGCGATTGATTTCCCTGCGGTTATTATGGGCCTAGTAATAACTGATTTGTTCCACTTGTTTTGGAAGGAGCGGATGGAGGGGATGGAGGGTGGAGGAGTACTATTTTGCCACGACTCACCCACGGGACTAGTTAGTTTTTCCAAATATAATAATGATATAGCCGCTTTCACGATTCCCTACTTCAAATAGTCTACCAAACCGACATTTTAGGAGCGGGTCAATCCCCTAAAATCAGCAACTTGTCTCATTATTATAAGCATATATCCAACTATCAATACCGTGATTTGTGAGAGCTTTCGTTTACATGGAATATGATTAATTGATTCAGCAAAATGTTCTTTTTCATGGAATAATTTCCTTTGTATGGTTTGCTTAAATAGATTGTACCTTGTACCTTGTATTTTCATCTACTCTCTCTGTCCATAAACATGGTGCTCTCCTCTCCTCGATAAGGAACAAAGCAATGGCCTTGGCAATCACTTTCAGTTCAAAGTTCGAAGTTTTTGGGCTCCATTAGCGCCACTTTTCTCATCTCCCTCCGGCTAATTTAGTTTCAATATATAGCTCTTCATTACATTAATTAAGTACAAAGAAAGCACAACACATAGATAGCAATGTGCCCCAGATCCGTGAGGAGGAGCGCGGCTGCAGATTCTCCCTCGCTAATTAATTACCCCTAATTTCTTCTCCCCCAATAACTACTCCAGAATTCAGAATCCCTTCCTGTGTTATCGGAAGCCAACATGGCAGATTGATTCCCGGAAACCATGCAAATGCCTATGTACAAGGATGCATCATACCGAGCCCGATGAGCGTCCTGGCCAAAAAAAAAAATGCATTGGATACCACCTACTCATTCATTCCGTAAATAAAATGTCTAATGCACGCCCCTTCATGTGTTAGTGGAAGCTCATAGCACAAGTATTTGTAATATGTTCCACACATTCAAAAATGTGTCGATTCTACATCAATACAACAAGACGAAAACAAAACAAGCTGTATGTGCATCTCTCAACATTGAAATGTTAATTCTCTCAGTTTTGGCATAAAAAGAACCCACATGGATCTCTCCCTCTAGGTTGAATATGATCAGCCGAAGAAATTTCTAATGCCAACATTACATAAAAAAAATGGACCTTCCATCCACATAGATGCTCCAGGCCAAACAAAGACAGCCGTCCACCTGCAACTCATTATTAACCTAACAGGCAGTGAACACAGCACTGCGTCAATGGAATCGACAAAGAAAGCATGTACGGCCGTAACAACCTGCTGCATGTACATCCTATCACCTGCACGCCAATAAGCCAACAAAGGTTCAGCTCCACGAAGGGCACATGGAACTACTGCTTAGCACGCAAGCAACACATGCACAGATAAAATGTTCAACAACTGACGATTATTTAGACCACCAAAACTTGGTCAACATTAGGATTGGTTAGATCATATCAAATAAAATTGATCAGCAAGTGACTATCTGATCTAGAAGCTAGGCAAGTGATCGTTCTGCAACTAAAAGTCACTAAATGACTTGTATATTGGGTCATACAAACGACACTAGGCATGGCATGATCTAGAAAAGCATGTACAATCTCAGAAACTAAGAAATCCCACACGGAGCAAGGATGCCCACGATAACATACGAGAGAGGAGGCACGTAGAACTCACCGGCAAGGAGGTGAGGCCAGCACCACCATGGTTGCGGTATGGCCCGCATGAGCGCCGTGTCACCAACCAAAGGAAGAAAAGGAGGCCGAGAGGACCAAGCATGGCCTACGACTGCACTACAGGAGGCCATGGTCGACCACTCGCCATCGTCGCCACCATCAGGAGGCCACAAAGAAAACCTGGAAGTTACCATATGCTAACGGCAGATGTATGACAATTGATCACATAAACTTCAGAGTAATTGTTTCAAAAAAATATATATACTGGCAGAACAATAAGGAACTGCTGAGCACAAGAACACATAACAACTTCAATCTGAGAAACTATAATTTAGCACAAAGAAAATTGCCAAGCAATTGAAATAGAAGAGCTTCACTAGGACTAGCAAGAATCAAATAACAACAGGACCACCGGTTGAGCATTCAAGTTAGCTGCCACATGAAAAAAAATTAACTCATTTGGTGAAGAACATGGAACATACACAAGCTCAAGCCCCGTGATAAAAAAATTATATGTAGGTCACGACACAAAACATGTTTGCATAGAAATAATCTAGAACTACAAGTTATTAGCATTGCAAGACAGTGCCAGATAAAAAAAAGTTTTCAAGTCCTAATTAGTGACACTCCAAAGTCAAATAGTACTATGAGTTGATACTTTTACATGTCTTCAAGCTTTGATGCTAATTGATCAAGCCAATAATCAAATCATTCAGGAAACAATGATTGACCATATGAACACATCCACAATGCACACATCACGCTTCGAAGCAAAAATGTAGCTTACGCATCAAACTATAATACTTGGGTGTCTCTACCTACCGCAATTGAAACAAGAGTGTGATTGCAAACGAAGTAAGAGTGCTACTCCTGTAATTATGCAAGGAACATGATCAATAGCAAAGCCAAATATTTTTGCACAAAATGCTCCTGTCACAAGTTGATCTGAACCAGCCACTGTTATTCCTGTAGATTTTGAAATCGAACAAGTAAACTACACAGGATGACTTGAATTTTCTAGCAGGGCATGCACACAACAGACTAAAAAATAGTCAAGTTGTTATAAATTGCATTTGTTGCTTGTTATTACTGGTGACCACAGTATGCATAAGAGAGACACTACCACTGATTCTTTGAATGGGAGTATGGAACCGAGAGACCATTGGTATAAATTATAATTTTTTTAAATTAAAACTCCAGTTACATTCAAATATAAGAAAGAGCATATCACGTTTTCTGTGAGGCCAGCAAATTGGCTACTTCTTTTATTTGTGCGAGTAATCAGATCATCCAATAGATTAACAAGCTCATCAACTGACTACATGAGAAGGCAGAACTCATGACCAGTTGCTACATCGGCCAAAAAAAGGACATGGGGATGAACCAGGAACTCACCTCAAGAGGTTGTAGACGAGGCAGAGAATCACCACCACAGTGGTTGCGGCGCGGTGAACTCGCGGTCATAGCACGACGGCAAGAAGCAAGGTAGTCGAAGCCAAGGGATGGTCAGGCCTAAAACCATGCACGAGGTGTGCCAACACAGCAACAGCAGCTTCACCGGAGGTAGAAAGGCCATGTCACACCAGTCCAGGCAGCTCCAGGTCAAGTTCTCTCCTACTGCCTGCAAAGTCAATGTAAAACTTACTCTATATTTCTGCAAATAGGACAATACATGTATCCACACCAATCACCAAACAAATAAAGACCATGCAAAATTGCAAATAAAGACTTGTTTCATCTTATCCGAGAATAAAAATAATGATAGGGAAGAGAGGTATCCTTGGGTAGTACTAACCAATAACACCCATAAGAAGAGAGGTAACCAGAGATAATTATGAGATGGGAAATATAAACATCCATCAATACAGTACTTAATTATACACTCTACAGTACAATTATGAAATACAGGGCACAAAGCAGAGGAAGATCTTTTCTCGACGGATGAGATCACTGGATATAACATACAAATGCAGATGCCAGTACAAAAATAAATTGACAGTGACAAATCATATCTAGTTAGCTAGCTAACCTGTTCCTTAGGAAAGCGTTGAGGAGACTGATCCCTGTGGAGAACTGACCGGCATCGGGGCGATGGAAAAACTGGGCACGTGAGGCCACGGCCAGCCCAGAAGCACCACCAGAGCCGGAACGCCCGGGTCACACCGGACAAAAATCTGTAGTAATAGTTAAAAGTCAAAATGCCAGAAATAAATACTACTAGTTCGGCTACAACACCAACTAGAAATTAACTATTGAAGGCTAAATTTTAATGATGGCAACATATGAAGTGATACATACATAATAATTCAAGTTGTAAATGGCAAAAGGAGAAGAAACATAATTCCCCCAGGTCATAAAATGCAAGGATTGAGTAAAATACATTATCTACATGTAACATCTGAGCTAGCTGCTTGCTTGCTTAACCTGTGTCATAATAAGATACTAAAAGGAGGTTGCAGTTATTCATCCCAACCAGTGTCCACCGGCAAATGGTATTTGACATGAATACTTATTTGCATGTCCAGTTTATATACATCCCAGTTAAGTGCCCAGAAAGACATAAAGACATACTGCAAATTCAGAGTACCCAGAAAGACAGAAAATTAGATGTGATATTTGAGAAAAGATCACATCAGACCATGCAAGTATTGATCCTTCAATAGCTGCAACAGGAACATATTCATCTCCAATAGGAATGTGAGACCAATGGAAGTGAATCCTTCCCCTCCTGCACCACTACTGCCAGCTCTTCCAAAGCTTCCAGCACTAGAAAGGATGGAGCTCTCCGCTAGGGACAGTGTGCGCACAAATAGAAGAACTGTACCTCCAGAACCACCTCCAGGTCCAACAGAGGCATTAGTTACAGCATCAGTTGAACTGCCACCCTCCCACAAACCAACACTGGAATGCAGTTACAATAAATGTAAGATCTACTGCGCTTCCAAGACAAAATATGGGCCAATCATTGATGGGAAATTCTAAAGAGAGGCGCCGCATCGTTGAGCCTCCGGTGCGGCGGAAAAAAATGCATCGCTCCCTATTAGGAACCGCATCGCTCTCACCTTTGGTCCTTATCCCCTCACGAGCTTTCTCAGCCACATAATTACTTTCTCTCTCAGGCCACACGGAGGAGCACCTCACCCGAGAGGCGGCAGAGCGACTCGTCGGTGTACCATGTCGGAGCGCCACACGGGACGGGCGCCGGAGCGCCCCACAGGACGGGCGTCGGAGCTCCACGCCGGACGGGCGCCGGAGTGCTGCATCACCGCTGCCGAGCACGCTGCGGAGAGGTGCATCCCCGGGCATGCTGCGGAGGCCGCCGCCGAGAGGGGCACCACCGAGCGCTAGGAGAAGGCCGCTGGCGACGAGCACGAGGAGGCCGCCGGCGACAAGTAGATGGAGGCCCGCGACGTGCACGAGGATGCTCCCAACGACGAGCTGATGGAGGACGCCGCTGTCGATTTCAGAGGCTGGCGTGATTGCCTGAGTTTTTCCTCTCCTCCACCCTCTCGATTTGTTTTTTTGATGCGAGTAGCATATGTTGGTTACCTGCTGATTCTGTACCTTCTCCTACTCAAGTTTTCTTGTGAACACCCTTTTAAAATTGATTGCTGGTAGTTGATTAGTGGCGTGGTGACGGTGTAATTCAATAGCTGCAGGGGCATCTTCTTTTGGTTGAAGATGGATTTCTCCGACTACGGCTACAGATTTTCAAGTTCTGAATGTAGTCAATCGTGCAACTAGCACCAATAGAAAACATGCAATTAGGCCTAATTAACCTGGAAATTGCTATTAGTAATCTGGCAATCAATATCTGATGAAAAGTTTAGCCTGGCAAACTAGGCATAAGTAATCAGTAATTAGGGTCCAGTTAATCCAGTAATTAGTAACGAACTGAACATGGCAAACCAGGCTCAATTTTTTTCACAATTTGTAATCTGGCAGCTAGGCATAATTAATCTGGCGGGCAGGCACAATTAATCTGGCATTTAGTACATATTTTTAACACTAGTATGATGTGACTGGCTTTTATGAAGACACGCATGTGATAAATTTTACTACTAGAGTAATATGTTTGTGGTACTATGACATGATGAAGGTGCAGCGAATAGTGAAAAGAGTCGTTTATGGAGCTGACACAGTGGGGTTGTTCCTGCATGAAAGAGCCGCCGCACGGGAAGAATTTTATGCGGCGCCGCTTTGTAGCACAAGCCAAGTGATCACACGGTAGCGAGGCGGATATGGCCAGCTCCAGGTGGACGCCAGCAGCAGCAGCCCAGGCAGGCAACCACCAGCAGGAGCTCGGGGAGACCCACACTGTGCAGCTGGGCAACAACCACCGGTGGTGTAGTCCTTGTTCGACTTCCTGTACCTGAATCAACCCAAATCATTTCACTTTTATGACATCTTTTGAACCATGATAAAAAAACGCACAACCAAATCCTAGCCATATTACCAACACAAAATCAAACCAGTAAGTAATAGGCTCAGTGGCAGGAGCACAGAAAAAACATTGCTTGGTGGCCGTTGTATCAAAGAGCAAGTAGAGGAAAAAGAATAAACCAATAATTTACCTAATCTGAGAGTCCACCAAAAATGGAAGTATGAGAGCATGGGAAGGTCTCAACAAAGTACAGGCATGCTGGCTACTGGGCTTGTAAGGGTTTGTTCATCTACAAGAAGAAATGGCATCAGTATCAAGTACTTGCAATGTTCAAGCAGAATTCAAACCACAGAAGGATAGATATATAGAAGCAAATCCTAAAATATATTCAGCAGCATATTTCTATAAGCAGGAGGTACATATGATACAAAGAAATGAAAATTTTGAAATAACAAGCTAACATATATACTGCCATACTGATACTGGAGATATATATGATACAAAGAAGTAATAAAAATTCATTAAATCATTTTATTGGTGCCTTTTTCGCTAACTTTGTCTTGTGTTTAACAATCTCTGTTGTGCACGCGTTAACTACATCAGCAAGTATTGATATGACTTGGTTCTATCCAAAGAAGAAAGCAAAAGATACATGAGGTTTAAGAAAGAGCTCACAACAATTAAGGATAGCTCTGTTTAAGAGTGAACAAGATGTAGAGAGTATTGGCATATTAAACAATCAGAATTCAGAAGGTGCCTAACAGCAAGTATATCACAAGATTTCCCCTTTCCTATATGTGTATACCATAAGTACAAGTGCATTTTAACTTGCACATATATGACACAAATAAAACCCAAAATGGACCCTGCAAATATGCAGCTACCATATTTTGAAACCTGACAAATAACAAGAGAAAAAAGACTCAGCCATTCAGGTTAGTGAGCAGGCCATTAATTAAGAAGTACTACCTCCGGTCTAAATTAATCGACGCCGGCAGCAGGTACGATACGTGCATGCACAGGCTACTCTGTGCGTCGATTAGAAAAGAACAGAGGTACTAGTATTGAGTAACACTAAAAACTAGGGTAATAAAGTGGCACGCTCTTAAGTGAAATAGTTTTTCTGTGTTTTACTTCGCGTATATGCTTAAAAGAGTAGATTCTATAACTTCGCAAATAGTAGGATGATTTCTCAACATTTTGCCTAATCATATTATCTGAAGGACTACAGACTTCTTGAACGAAAATATTCCTTAAAGGCATTGATTACTTTTTAAAATATATTTGTCGGGCCCATCAGGTATTTGCTTAAATGGACGGAACATTGTGTGAAAACATCAAGCGCTCACAGTGATGAGCTGGTGATTTACTCAACAGTAACATTCAATCATAGAGGTGGTGAAAATATCAAGCACTATCCATAGTATGGTTGGAGGTCTGACTAACCAGTAACCAAAATAGCGGTGAAGATTGTCTAATGATGCAACATAGACATCATGGCACAGAGCATCAAGTATTGCACAAATTTGACATGGCAGGTAGATAAGGGCAAAGAATAAACCAAAAGCACTGGGAGCTGTTCACTGCCTTGCATCGTCACGTCTAAGATGTATTATGCTGTGCCATAACTGACACGAGGAAGCTCCTGAGCTAATGTCTGAAGCTGCTTCATAGTGGCATTACATAAATTCAAAGGCACCGAGCTGGAACCCCTGCAGCCAAAGAGGTACTATTGATAAAGACGAGTTTTTGGTGAGATAATCATGTACTTCTAGAACGCATGGAATGAACAAAGAATCGACTTACATAAAAAAAAAAGAAAATGCTAGGCCAGAACAAGCAAAGATCAACAAGCCAGTGGAAACTACAGAACCAGCAAATCAACAAAGAATCCACTTACATAAAAAAAAGGAAATGCTAGGCCAGAACCAGCAAAGATCAACAAGCCAGTGGCAACTACATAACTTCATGCCTTAGACATGTGTTTGCCTTAAAACTGCAACGAGAAGGAAAAAAAGAATCACTGAGTATGAATAATATGAAAAAATATTTCCTGTGAACATGATGCAAAGAAGCATTGGCACATCAGACAATAAAAAAGAGGTCCCTCCAAATAGGTTTCTCTTCTTATTATCATTAAGGAAAACACAAGGAGTAAAAGAAACAGATTTAAATTGCAAATTTACGCCTTAAATAAAACTTATAATGGAGCCTGCACGTCTGCATCCGTCAGACTTTGAAACCCGGCAAGTAATAGTGAAAATAATTTTTGCGAGACCCTCATATATGTGTTCTGGAATGCACGAGAGATGACCCGCCGTATTTTCCAGGACAAGACCATGGATGAGCTATTGGGGATGATACATCAAGGTAGCACAGGTAATAACCTTGTGAACCTTCTGTGGACCATTAGGAAACTAATGCCACCAGTTTTCTGCCTAGTGTTGTATATAAAACACACTAACTCATTGTCCATAGTACATATATGGTTGAACAAATATATAAGACTTACAATGCATAGTCTCGGATGCAACTTCACCCGGATTACCTTATTGATCATTATGTATCTAAAAACTTGCGTCAATTCACAACAATTGCATGAAGCTACTCAAGTCTATGGACAGAGCAAACACTGGAATGTTGGTCAAAGAAGCCCGCCCGATTCAACTACCGATTCATGCAACGACAAAAAAACTTAATAGACCAACATTGCTCAGGAACATTTATCAGGCATTAAAAGGACAAACTGGGTTCTAACTTACCTCCAATAAACCAAAGATCTCAACATAGTCAACAGTTTTAATTGTCCTGTGTTTCACACATCCACTAACAACAGCACCACGGCCCTGCAAATTGAAACAATCAATCAATGTAAGAATGAGCTGCCAATGAATCCAGGTACAATTAATGTCTTATTTTGGTCACTGGTGGTCTTTTTATGGAGCAGGTACTCACTCCTTAAGGATACTGACAGTCATGCTTATACCCAAAAGATTACACCTAAATAAGGACTGGGAAAGGGTGATCTTAGAATTTAGAAGCTAAGTAAACATAAATAGTGAGCACAAAGTGCTCAACAGGGTGAACAGGGCCTATAGCATCATAAAGTAAAAGACTTGTGATTCAGCATTTTAGAGTACAGTATTATTAGCCGTTACACATAGTCGGTGGCAACCCCGGAGCCAGGGCAACCTTCAGGGAAGTCATGAAGATAATAAATGATTAAATGTTGAAGTGCAAATACGCACAGCAAGAGTAAGTTGATAGCATCATCCAGCAGCAACGTCAGTGGCTACTAATAGTGGAACATTACCAGTCCAAAACTAGTTGAGAATATGATACCTGTGATTTATCACCGCGAAAGCTTGCAGAACCAAGACAACGAAAACGCCACGAGAAGGCTGGTCGCACATTTTCTCTGTTGAGCAAAATATGATGATCTTTGCCCCTTTCTTCAGCTCTAAAACCTGCTCCAAACGGTTTTGCTTATCCATTGATGGAACTATCTCTACATACTGCATCCATACACAACAGTGAAACTTAGAAATGGACCATCCAGAAGAAACAGCCAAATGATGTGATATATCAATTGCAATATACGACAGTTGGGTGCTCTAGAATTCCTTTTTCCAAAGAACTAAACATCATTACAATATTGAGCACCAATTGGTAGTAGCCACTATAAGAGGTACTACAACAAGGAAAGCATCCAGTATGGCAAACAAATAAGAATACAGCCATAAGGATTACCTGTGTGATGGATTGTTGGCAGCAAGTTCATCGATGTTTCCAATATTGATCTGGATATGATCTCTTGATAAATCACCAGATATTTTGTAATCTCTTTTGGCCAAGTGGTAGTGTACATCAGAGTCTGTCTTCTATCAGGAATCTCGTCCACAATCTTCCGTGTTTGTGGCTTAAAACCAATGGCAAGCATGCATTCAGCTTCATCATCTCCAGAATATCATCAAGTCGTCCAGGTGCAGCAACAACAATATGTGCTCTACGCTCAAGTTCTCTAAGCTGAGAGCCCTTTGGAGCACCACCATACAGGCACTGCAAAAATCAA
Source organism: Lolium rigidum (assembly GCF_022539505.1). Classification (NCBI taxonomy): domain Eukaryota; kingdom Viridiplantae; phylum Streptophyta; class Magnoliopsida; order Poales; family Poaceae; genus Lolium; species Lolium rigidum. The sequence goes on along the minus strand of NC_061511.1, from coordinate 186,167,969 downwards.
TGAAAAATGAAAATACATTCAAGATTGTGATACACCATCTAGCAGCAGAACTCGGGACATATAGCGCATTGTCTACAAGGCAAAAAAGAGGCACAACGGTTCATGGAAGGTCATTCCAAGATAAGACTTGTTTTGATATTGACAGCACCTTTTGTCAAGAATCAGACTAGTCTAAGATGTCTTTTAACAATTATATGTCTATTCTTACAAGGCAACACTTCTAAATATAATCACATGGTTACAATCAGTTGGCATCCAGTGTCTATTGGCGCTCCTAAGATGCCTTTCCCATCAATGTTTCCTCACTTCATTGGTCACTAATTTCTGTACTCATCTCATAGAACCAATAGGTACGATGGCAAATTCATGACAAAACAAGCTACCTGGAACTTATTTATTCCAAGACAGCTCTGGGTTGGAAGAAACATATAACCACTATTTTCTCACGAACATGACAAGATAAATACCTAGTTCTAACTTGCACCTGCTAGTAAACCCGAGAATGGTTCTAACTGCAACATAACTCAACCGTACCCGAAAGAATAAGGCATGGCACCACAACCGGAACTAAACCCATTTAATAATTCCATCCCCCCAACTAAAACCAAAACTATTCCGTATTTTCACCCAACTGAACTAAAAAAGAGTGCCAAACTATGGGTCAAAACCGTTTGTTGCAATTGGTTGAGAATCGTTCGCTCAAATGAGTTGAGTCCTATATACTGCTAGTCTGCGATCTATCAGCAAGCTCTCATGGGCTACGATCAGAGCAAAGACACAGAAATTCACGTAGTGAAGCAACAGGCAAGCAAGATGCAAAGGACAGATTGAGCGCTGCTGGACACAGCCATGCGCGAGCGCGCTGTTCCAGCCGGCCGCTTCTTCGTCGTACGAGCCCATGCGGTGCTCAGGCCAGCTCGGCGGCGAGATCCTGCACCACGCCTACCACGGGCCAGACACCTGCACCTTCCGGTATTACTACGGCAACTACGGCACGGGGCTCACATTGTTTCCAGAGGCGGTGCTGACAAAGGTGGTGCGGCCCTTCCGCAGGTAGCTGAGGCTGCCATTTTCGAACAGCAGCAGCCTCGACCACGGCGTGTGCTGGCAAGGGTGCCGATGGAGAGGAGCGCATCGGCGGGACCGTTGCCGAGGATGCTACTCCACTTCGAGGGCGCAGACCTTGACCTTCTGCGCCAGAACTACATCCTAGACGACCAGAGGGAGAAGCCCAGATCCCTTACGGCTACAGGCTTGCTCCATGCCATCGCTGTCCTGGTACCCGCCACCATCGGAATCCCCACTGTCGGTCCCGCCGGTGCATGCTCTAGCTGCAGCAGCTTGGCAGCAAGGTCACCACCAGTGCCAACATGGTCTTTCTAGCGCCACTGGCCAGGCGATTGAGCGCGTTCTTTCAGTTGTGCCAAGGCCGCCGGCGTCACTATTGACTCTCCCGCTCGGTCGCCACAAACCAATCCAGCAACCGGGCCTCGACCATAATTACACAGCTGTTAGGAATCCAATAGTTTTGCCCCGACCCAACCACACCCAACTGTTCTCTCTCTGAAGTCTGAACCCAAACCAAACCTAGCCGTTTACACTTTAGACCCATAACAACATGAACTAGTCGAGCCCACGATAAGAAACTGAACCAAACCAAGTCGGTTAATCAAGAAACGTTTCAGGTTTACCTGCTAGTACCAGAGACTAAAGAAGAAAATAGAATCCACAACAGCCATTAGCACAACTTAGAACATTCATACTTGATCCCCTAGTTTGCCGAACACACTAGATGGCAATACTGCAAAGTGCAAACCGAACCAGGAGCTATGCATCCCCGTACTAGCTTCAGGTCAATACCAACCTAGAAACATGAAAATAAACTGATTTGCAACCAAACATGACAAACAGTTGCATTTCTTCTCCCAAAAACATTTTCCGCGGCTAGAGGATTGGTCTCACATGCATCGTCCTAACACTGCATCTCGTGGAGAGCGATGACCATCAACAGTATGAATAGTTTAATATCCACGAGCTCAGGCTTTAGCATCAAGAGAACAATACTTGCCAAACATACAAATGCTTGTATTCGGGAACTCAAAAAGAAACAAATCTTTCAAATCGGAATAAATGGCAACCAACATGAGATAAAGGGCAACACCAACACACTAATGAATGAGCCATAAGAATGATTCACATGGTGTCAGATTTTAAACAATTTTGACTAACAATTTTAGATCACCAATTTCCCAATAATTAATATGAACCAAAAGAATGAATGAATATGTTGTTTGATCACATCCCATTCATCGAAACAGACACAATGATTACACAAGTGCTACCTTTCTTGAAGACAAAGCCAGTCAGCACGGCGACCATGGTCCACAGATTTAAACATAAGGCCTAAGCCCAGCTTTAAATTAATAAAGCCACGAAACCGGCTGATACAGAGTGCTTACAACGCATACACAGCTAACAGGCCACACAGCGACAAAAGCAAACAAAGGATAAGAAAGAAAGCTTAGCTTCAGACGCCAAGACCATCGTCTTCTAGAGTGCCGCCACCAAGAGGGACAGGGACAGAGGGAGGCATCAACAGCGGAAGAACTGCTTGCATCGCTTCTAGATGAACACATGGAGACTCACTCACGGTCTCTGACTCCGAAGAAGGACCCCTCCCTCTCGCCCCGGATCGAAGGGCACCACGCCGTGGGCAGGCAGAGAGGTTCCCCCAAGAACACTCCAGAGCAAACTCGAACCAAAGTTCATAGAAGAGACCAAGGCCTGCTGCCGCGCTAGATATCTCACCACGGCCAATGCCAACCCGAGGCAACGACACCGAGAACACGCAAGCTGCAGAACGCAGGCTCAACAGGAAGACCGGCAGACAAGGAACAGCCACAACCACCAGACAGGAGCTTGCAGCCTCCAAACCTGGGTCGTCGCCACACAAGAAGCATTGCCAAGCACCACCACCAACATCCAGAGACTCAACAACCATCCCTGCAGCCCCAGGCGATGCCTTCAAGAAGGGGAACGATGACGAGCCGCCGCCATCACCCATGTAGGGGTTAGGGTTTTCACCCAGGGCAGGGGGTGGGTGGGGGGAAGGGGGACCTCAACGAAGCCTGCAAGGAGGGAATCGGCGCCCGGGGTGTCGACGACGTCGTGGCCACCGCCGGCCAAGGGTTTCCCCCGGTCCCGAAAACCCCAGCACCATCCAGCCGGCGAGGTCGCAAAACAAGCCAGAGGACAAGAGTTTCACCAGTCAGCGATGGAGATCTCCCTAGATCTGGCATGGAGGGTCAACGGTGAACCTCGCACGCCTCACCGACACTCGCCGCCACCCTGCCGCCCACACGGCCAGGGCCACGGGCCAGCACTCACGGTCACCGCTCGCCGTGAAGACGGCGCCACTTCCACCATCCGGAGCCACCACTCCGGCGTCCAGGCCCCCCGCTGAGACCACCACCAGCAGCACCTCCAGCACCGAAGGCCGCCGCCACCGAGCCGCCAGATCCCGAGAGCCACCCGCCGCCACGGACGGAGGAGCGGCTGCCGGAGTCGCCTGCCAAGGGGGAGACGCGTCGGGGATGGACAGCGTCGCCGGGCAGCGGCCTCTGCCCCGGCAAGCCCAGCCCAGCCACCTTCCTTCCATGCGGCTGTGCTAGGCGCCGGGGGCCGCAGCCGAGGGCCAAATCCCCGCCGCCCCCTTCACCGGCGCCGCGGCCTTCGGCCGGCAGCACCTCGGGGGGCGACGAGGAGGGGGGTAGGGGGGAGGACGGACGGGGCGGCGGCGGCTAGGGTTTGCCCCTCTCGGTCGCCTGGAGGAGCGACGCGAGAGGATTCTCGCGTCCCGTTTTTTTTCCATGGTCCACAGATGGGTCACCAGGGTTTAACACTTTAACTTAATGAGAGCAGCGGACTCAAGTTGAAACACACAAAGAGCTTTAGTGAGAGACAAGGTGTGCTCATAGAAGAGACCATTGCCCTTTCTTTTGAACTTCAGGTGTTTCTTATACTGGATGGAGAATCACAGTATCACGCTGAAAACAAACCAGACTGTAAATTTGTGGACATCAAAGCTTAACAAGTAGTACACACTACGATTGATTGAACAAGCATACCGCTTCATCATCTTCTCCACGGAAGGTGACCTTCAGGTTATGTTGTATGCCCTTCTCAGCATGAACATCCAGGTCCTTCTCCTGAAGAACCTTGATATAGTGCAACCTAAACAAAAGTTAGACAATAAGATGATATATATTCAGCAAATGATCTACATGATACATACTCAACAAATGATCATGTAAACTGAGAACATGGTAAGCCCTAAATGATACATACATTCAGCAAATGATCATGTTAATTCAAAACTTGGTAATCTAACAGCACATGCATCAATAAGGCAGCAAACATAGTTCATCTTACTGAAAACAGCAGCAAAAGATAAAGGTACAAAGATAGTTGCAAGCAGTTGCTGCTAGTACAAATGCATTACGACAATCCAAGTAGTCGACACGAGTGACAGAAGCACAGAGTTCATAGTGCCATTTACAGGTGCTTAACCTCTCTATAGCATTTAAACCTTAATTGGTTTGCTGACACCAAACAAAACAGAGAGCCAGAATTGTTCTTTACAAAATGTGACAAAGCATAGTTTGAGTTCAGTACAACACTACATATTGCATATAAGGACAATTACCAACTTTATAAAGCATCGCAGCTTCAATAATTCAAAAGCATTAGATTTTCCCAAACATCGCATCAAGGTAGTAAACAAAATCGAATATTTCAGTGAAGGAGCCTCGTTCGCACTCAACACATACATACATCGAGCAGCCCAAGGTAATTAGGGAGTAACCGAGTGAGAAAGCAAGACCTTCTGGGGCACGCCTATGGGGGACGCGGTGCTGTAGGAGACGTCCCAGTCAACGAAGGCATAGGCAGCATGTCATAGTGGATGCCGGTAGCACCAGCTCAAGCTCCACTGGGCAGGTACAAATATTCTCAGCTACATTGTTATGCAACTTCGTTGCCAGTTGGAGCTTGCAAGACACATGAAGCATTCCTCAGAAACTTCACCTCAGCATCATTCTTCAGAACCTGCTTTTGCAATAATATGTCAGGAACTATGACAAACTACCATATGTGGATGTTATTTCACATCATATATGCTTACATGCCTCTTCAACTTTATAAGCTAATAATAGTAGTTCCGAACTAAAATCGCTTGGCTAGCTACATTCTGGAAGGAAAAGCAAAGAAATATTATACTTTTTACTTGCATCGCAATTTTCAAGATATATGGAACCAGTCAACCAGCTACTAAGAAAATTTTCAGTGGAATAACTACTTTCTGAAAAAAGAAAAGTTATGAGATATTATTATTCTTTTCACTTGCAGTTGCAATCTTCTAGATGGAGAACAAGCCACTCAGCCAAGCACTATAATTATTGATGTTTCCCTGATTCACACATTTAGCAGAGTAACTACACAAAGTAAATACAAAACTTAAACAAGAGGGATTAGTTGACCCCATAATTTAAGGAAGAAAAGGTGTCTATTTATATCTGAAAAATTAAACCTGCAGCAAGAGAAACATGAGACTAGAATCCACAAAAGAGGAATTGAAACAGGAACAGGACCTTGATGATGACGGAGGTGACGGAGCAGGAGAAGGCGATGCTGGACCAGCAGGTGTACTGCTCCGAGAACTTGCCCACCTATCTTTCTGACCCATCCACTCATCCGGCTGCTTAAGAAAGAGTCAACAGAAAATAGTATCAGCGAACTTTGTAACATAATGAAATTGACTAGGTACTGAAGCTAGCTGCCACAAGTGAAAGAAATATGTACTGATCATCTAGAAAGACAAACTGTGTTATTACTTCCCATTTAAAATATGAAGACACCACATTCAGCAAATGATCACAGGTATGTACGAATTAACAAACATAATCATTGTACACATCAAGTACTGAACAACTAAAGCTAGCTCCTGCCATGCTAAATCTAGAACACTATGGCTGACAGCACAAAACTATCCTCCTTTCTAAAACAAAAAGTTGATCATTTCAGTCTAGTTAACTAGCTGGGTGCATAAAGGAGAGATCTCACTAACATCAAAAACTGCATGAGTAATATAAAAAATCAGAAGCATAAATATGAATATAAAGACCACCTACTGGGTTTTATGAATAAAGAAATCCTCATATCATAAGGGATGTTGAGAACTTATTTAATATCGTATGACAAGTGGACGCTGAACAAGGATTTAATATCGCAGTGGTGAAAACATGCTAAACAAAGATTTATTATAGCAATGCTCAGAACAGGCTACGAAGTAAACAATATGGTAACTACATGCTTTGCACAGACAACACTTGAATACCACAAAACAATACATGAAACGATGGATTTATACCTCCAAATGGCAGAAGTGCGTCGACGAACTCATAGTGCAGAGTTGAAATATAGTGCAGTATAAGTGTTAACACATCTTGCAGACATTCAGCTTGAGTAATTACTCTTTCAGAGCTAAAAAGGAACATTTTTTGCTTGTTTGTTCTTCCACACAACGAAATGGACAGATTCCAATATATAAAAATTATATTTATGTGATCATAATATGTATATACAGGCACTATAGCCCAAATATTTAACAGATGCTAGAACCCGCTAAAACCATCAACTCCTCTAAACAGAATCTTGCATTTTATTAGGTCTAAACTTGGATAGGAGAACGGATCGTGACCTTACCATCGCAGGTGAGCTTGACGGGGGCATATCGAGGACATGGAGGAGGTCCTGCATCTCCAGCGCCAGCTTCAGCCTCTGCCACTGCTGCTGTTAGGGCGCCCTGCCATCGCCGTCATGGCCGCCATGCTCTGCAGCCAGCCAACAATGTCCCGACGCAGCAGTTGCTTCCAGGCAAGGAGAGACTTTGAAACCCCCATTCGATGGGGCTTCGTTCCACCTCAGAAGCCCTCTCCATTTCGTAAATATCGAAAGACATCGAAATGGTACCAGCCGTACTTAATAATAGAAGGAATTGGCAGAAATATGCATCATGCCATGTTGTAGTTAGTTGACGAACACCTATAAAACAGAAAAGCATAAACATAGTTTAGTTTCAGGAATTCTTAAGCATGCACAAACAACTAGACATGCATTTAATAGATGAAATACTAATAGAACAAGTACTGAATCAATCAGAGAGTAATATGCAGTTAACTAGAAAAAGCATGGGATTCTTAAAAATATAGAAAGCTACTACTAGAATGAGCTCATTTTATCATATGTCAGTGAGCACGATTTCACAAAGATTATGGATAGTTCAGTTTGTCTGGGATGAATGGATAGAAACATGGGATTAAGTTATTTAGTAGTCACGGTTATAGTGCTGACCGGCTCCAACAAACACTAAGAGGAACGACCAGAAGGACAAAAGAAAGAACATTTCCCTCAGATTTGTGCACTAATGGAAGCAATCATCGTGCCATACATTTTTTGACGGGCCCATCGTGTGACATCACGACCTAGAGCGCCAAACGGATTCACAAAGAGGAAGGCATGTTTTCTCCACTGCTAGCACACTCAACGTGATAAAAAGAAACCAAAAAAAAAAAAAAAAAATAGAAGGACAACATGGAGGAGAGGGGGCTCACGGGGCTGCAGCAGGTTAGGGGAGGTGACCGGCATGAGGATGACGGAGTCGTGTGCGGCAGCAGATCCACCGCGCCTCCATTCCTGCGCCGCCGCGAGCTCCAGCGCCACTCCTGTCGTCCGCTGTCGCGGAAAGACGCCGCCCCGGTCGTACCCGCAGGCCACCGGCACGCGTGGAGCTCGCAGGCCAGCGGACTCTGCCGGCCACAGGGCCGATCGATGTGGATCGCTCCGGGGAGGAGGCGGGCCGGGGCGCCTCCCTTGATGTGGGAAGGGAGATGGCGGCGGCGGCGTTCGATCTGCTCTGGCGCACTGGTGGCGGAGAGAGGGGGTGGCGGATGGGAGGAGGGACACGCCCGAGGTGTGGGAGACGAGGCACCGGCGAGGGGAGGAGCGGCGGCGCCGGCGGCGCCGGCTAGGACTATGATTTGTGGCGGATCAGGAGGAGCGGTGGGTTTAGGGTTGGATGGAATCTGTTTTTTGGTCACGCGTTTGATTCGGTGCGTTGGATGGACGATTCAGTCGATCATGCGTTTAGTTAGGTCTAACCAAAATTTCGCCTCGCACCATGCGTTCGAGCCGCTCATGTTGGAATATTTATGGCTTATAACAAGTAATCATCCCCATGCGGTAAATAAGCATGAAACCATGCCCAGGACTGCCACAAATTGTTTGGGCAGGGGTTAGTACCCAAAATCTGCCACAAGTTGTATGTTACACTACTACAAAAATCCTTACCGTCAGCGTATGGATTTGGCTATCGCCGGCGCCTTCGCGTTCGCCGGCGATCACCTCGCCGGTGGTAAGGGGTTATCCCCGGCGCATAAGACCAATTCGCCAGCGGTATGTCATTTAGGATTTTTTTTAAAGAGCAACTGACCGGAGCGCGGCGGCTCGATGAGCAGCAACCCGTAGTGGTCGGAGGCGAAGCAGCAGGTCGGCCGCCGGCGTCGAGGCCTACGTGGTCCAGGCCATCTGCAGAACGCGCGACCAGGACGCGAGCTGCATCTCGCAGTCGCCGGCATCCAGGTTGTCGCGTGGCCAGGATGTGACCTTGAGGCGCATCCGCATCCGATTCAAGTCGAGCTCCTTATTGCGAAACTCCTTGACGAAGTCCTCGGGCCGCTTGATGGCGCCCTTGGTGTCGTTGCGGCGGCGCTGCCTCTTGGCCGCCTTGCTCTATGCTCGGCGTCAGCCATGCAACGACGACGGACTCCGGCACGGCCTCGTGCTTGGCGGCACCCGTGCTCGTCGGCGGTGACCTCCCACGCGGATGCGTGCTCGGCGGCGGCCGTGCTCATCGGCGGACTCTGTAATAAGTGCGTCTATAAACAGGTTATTCCTAGTAATGTTAGTGAAAAAGGAGGTGATTTACTGATTCACGGAAAGAACATAAAGGGGATCCAGACTATTTTATTTGCCGCATATTATCTCTCTCTTTTTTTTTAATTCAGCCCTGTGATGTGGATGTTTTGAAAGTAGGGATGATGAACATGTCCGTCTTTAGTTTATTACGAATTGACGTGTAATCAGCTCCTTTTTAATTCTGCAGTTGATATCGATAAAAAAAAGAGTATTCTCTTGTAAAGTCTTGTACGTGTGTTTGTATGTTGAGCATTCGATTCGGCTGTCATGCCATCCAGACGCGCAAAACAATAGTAGTTTTGGATGCTAAGTCATTGGGATTGAGGGGATGGATGGATTAGTTGGGTCCCTGGAAGCCGAGCAAAGATAGGCGATCAAGTGAGCGGAGTCGTGGCTTCCAAAGACGTATTATTTGGTTAGCGATGGATGGATGCACATGAATCCATCAAACATCATCACGTAATTAAGGAGCGAGATGGAAAAGGCGTCGCGCATACAGGGAAGGAAGAGTCGAGCTGAAGATCCAGGCGGCGCTCGCGCAAGAAGGGAGAGGGGTATTTAATTACCGATTACCGTTGCGTTTCGGCAAGCAGCAGCCGCAGCAGGTCGATGACGCAGCCGGAGCCACAGCGACAGCAACGTTTCCTCGCTCGCATCCGCCCGGTCCACTCTCCCGTCCCTCCACTCCACGTCTCCTGCGCCAGGCGGGACACGACCAGCGGCTCCGTTCCGTCGGCAAATTCGACAAAAATAACCCTTGGGCGAAAGGAATGGCAAAAATGCACTATCGGCGAAACTATTTCGCAGAACTAACCCTCGCGTGCCGCGCCTGCAACCACGGCGCTGCAGTCCGCTGTGCCACGCCCTCCGGCTCGGCGCGGCGGCGTGCTCGGCCGTGGCTCGGCGGGCCCGGTGCGCGGTAGTGCAACGCCGGGGCTAGGGCGCGGCACGTAGACGTGCAACGCCGGCGCCGGTGGCGCGGCATCGGCGCACGCATAAGGCAGCCCAGGCCCGCCCGACCCGGCCACTTCGTCCCTTTTCCGGTTGAGAGGAGTGGCGGCGGCCGCTAGGGTTTTCTCTCCCCTCTTCTAATCCCCACCCAAACTTCACGGATCCGAGCCATTTCTCCGTGGATTTCGAACCCTCCAAGTTTCTAGAGGTGCTCTCCCTCATTTCTCTTGTTTTTGACCTATTGGATTCTTGTTTTTGTTGTTGCACATGCCGCAATCTTGGAATCCCTAGATATATGAATTGACCCAAATGTTATGAAATGTGTAGTTGTTTTGGCCTATTTTGGGCTCCTATGGTGTATATGATGCATTTTGCTTAAGATTGGTAGGTTAGGGTTAGTGCTATTGTTATGCTTTTGTTATGGTGTGTTATGATTAGGGTTAGGATTAATGTTGGCTTGGTGTATATAAAGCGGTTTGTTGTTATGTTTGTATATTTTAGGGATGGCGAGAATTGTCCATGTTCATCATGTGGACAAGGACTCTTTTTGAAAGGAAACATTGAGCCGGACCCGGATGAGGTTGACTTGGTGTTCGAGCGTAGCCCTAATTATGCAGAGGTCTTGGAACAAGTTAGGATTGATTTGAATTGGATGGACCCGAGTTATGTAGTTGAGTTGGAGGGAAGACATAATGCGGGGTTTGGAATGCATGTTCGTTGGAAGACAATGCGTATCAACTCGGAGCAACGTTGGGTTGCATACAAGGAGGTGGTGGCGGAATCACTAGATAAGGCTCTTGAGTTGTTCGCCACCAAAAAGGTTGATACAGCTTTGCACTTGGACTTGAACCGGCTTGCCTCCCCGTTGAATGGTACGAGTCATCAACCTTTTAACCAAGAGGAAATAAGCGAGCCTCGTTGTAATAATGAGGCAAATGATGAGGAGGAAGAAGATGGGAATGAGGTTGAGCTTCACGAGAACAATGTTGGAGATTTGGATAAGTATTATATCCAAGAGAATATGGACCGTGAGCTCCCGTATAGTCGATGCTATGCATCAGACTCGGATGATGATGGTCCCGATGAAGAAATTGATGAAGAGGGATTCACGGCCAAGGAGGCGGAAGCCCACGAGAAGGTATTGGGACGAGATCATCGGGTACCCTTGTTTCGTGATCTTAGTCTTGCGGATGAAGCCATAGTTGATGGCGGTATGGGTGTAGTGCTTGGACCGAGGCCTATTTCTCACCGTGATGATAATCACGCGATGAATGGGATTGCTTCCGAATAAAGTTCTCAACATTGTTGGAGTTGAAGCATTGGCTTAAGGAGTACTCGGTGAAGCATCATCGTCCGTACAAGGTGGTTCACTCGGACGGCAAGCAACGTTACACGCGTTAAATGTGAGGAGGATGGATGCCCTTGGGTTGTGCGTGCAAGACCATTGAAGGGAGGTCCCGATTGGCACATATCTAGTTGTGTATCAACTCACATGTGCCGAGGAATGAGGATGGATGGAAAAGATGCCAAGCACGAGCACCGACAACTTAAATCTGAGTTCATCGCATATAGGCTTTCGAACTCCATCTCGTCACTTCCAACAATGAGCATCAAGAGTGTGCGAGGAGCTTGTGCAAGCTATCTTCAACTACGAGGTGAAGTACGGAAAGGCATGGAAGGCGAAGCAAGCCGCGTTCAAGATGTTGTATGGTGATTGGGAGGAAGCATATAACCGACTCCCTAGGTTGTTAGGAGCGATGGCCGCCGCTAACCCGGGCATGGTTCATGTGGTTGAACCGTATGGCAATAAGACAAGGATTTACAACGGGAAGAAGGTTCGAGTATTTGGCCGTGCATTTTGGGCATTTCAAGCAATGCGTGAGAGCTTTTGAACATTGCGGGCCTATCATCCGCGTCGATGGTACCTTCTTGACCGGACAATTCAAGGGCACTCTCTTGGTTGCAATAGCAAATGATGGACAAAACCGGTTGGTTCCTTTGGCCTTTGCTTTGGTTGAAGTGGAGAACAATGATAATTGGGAGTGGTTCTTCCATATTTTGAGAACGAAGGTATTGCCAACCCACGAGAGAAACATGTGTCATCTCGGATCGTCATCAAGGAATCCTCAATGCGGTGATGATTGACATTCCCGGTTATGCTCCTTTGCACCATCGATGGTGCATGAGACATTTTTGTGCAAACTTCTATAGGGCTTGTGGGAGCAAGGAGTTGGCGGATGATCTCCAAGATTGTTGTCTAGCTTACACGGACCGACGTTTCGCAAACTTGTACAACAGATTGCTTGCTAACAAAAAACTCAATCCCGGAGGTCTCGAGTTTCTCAATAGGCACATTCAAGATGTGCCTAAGTGGGCACGAGCATATGATGAGGGAGGACGGAGGTATGGTCATATGACAAGCAACTTGGCGAGAATGTTTTAACAAGGTGTTGAAAGGTGTCCGTGCATTGCCGGTGATCGCAATAGTGAGATATACATTCGACAAGATGAATACGTATTTCCTGAAGTACTCGATGAAGCCGACATGCAAATTGCTGGAACGTTCAAGAAGAACAAGCACAAGTACAAGTACCCACCAAAGATTGACGAGTGGATGGAATTTCAGTCGCGTAAGGCGGACTCCCAAGTTGCCACACTGTTTGATAATGATGAGCTCATTTACCAAGTTGACGAGCCGGGAGGAACCACAGGTGACGGTGTCCAACACGGTGGCCGAGCATTCAAAGTCTCACTTAAGATTTGTGATTGCACATGTGGAAGACCATTGTTGCTTCATCTCGCGTGCTCCCATTTGCTAACGGCTGCTCGCACGCGACATGTGGACTACAACCACCCGCTCACCGTCAGAGAGTCCGAGTTCTCTATGGAGACCATCAAGAAGACATGGGAACCTAGATTCCACCCATACCTTGACCGATCGCAGTGGCCGGAGTATCATGGAGTTCAACTATGGCCCGATCCAGATTGGAAAGTGGTTAGACGCGAAGACGCAGAACTAAGCGTTTTAGGAGCGACATGGATGGTTGGGGCCGTGGTGGTGCACGAGAATGGGGAGCGGACCAATTCCAAGAGCCCCGTGAGAGAGCTCGTTGTGGCACGTGCAATGGTGAAGGACACAATGAACTCTCGCCCTTCTCACCATGTGGAAACGACTCCAAAGCGGTCTCATGCTCAACTGCTTGCTTCTGGATCTCCGTACGCTGTGATGCAAACAAATGACCTCTCGAAGAGAAATGCAAAAAAGTTCCATAGTGAAAGGACAACCATAAAGTAAGATATGTTACCACAAAGTTTAGCATTGGAGCAAAAGAGGTTTGGCGCCCTTCCCTAACAAGCTTGTTGTACTTGAGGGTGGCAATATCGTCGAATATCAAGGGCTCTTCCAAAATCTCATGCCCATAAGCGTCCGGAAGGATCTGAACACGAGTGTTGTCAAGAAACCAACGGAGGTACTGGTTGAAAGCATCCTCGCTATGTTCTTCATATTGGATTCCTTTCGCTTTCTTCTCGTTCCTCCACTCGCATGACGAATTTCTTCACATGCTTCTTATGAATGTTGTGCCAATCCGTCTTCTTGGTCCTCCTCCGTCAAAGCCGCAAATGGAGAAACCCATGTCAATGATGCGAATGGAAAATACATCAATTTACAAAGAGCTACAAAGGAGGTCTCACCCGTGAAGTACTATACTCGTGTCCTTCCATTCGGGAGGGCAAGGCTGAAGTAATCCAAATTGTCTCATAACCCGCTGTGGCATATGATGCTCAACGGCCCACATGCATACCAAGGGACAATGCATATACCAAAGATGAGCTTCCGCCATGCAAGCCGGGTTAAGTGTGAATGTTGAAGCGTTACCAAGCTGCGATCGAGGACCATATGGCTCCCATTCCACCTACATCGTACCACAATGATGTAAAAAAGAAAGTTACAAAAACACCGTGCATTGGACTTATGGGATGAAAATATTCACCTGCTCCGGTGTTAGGTTATCAAACTCGTTGGTGTACGTCTGATAGGCCGCTATTGGGTCGCCACTGAACTCGGAGACAATGTCCCACTGATAAGCCCAAGTGGGTCGCCGCAACTGGTTGCCGTGATCATTGTACTTCTTGTAATCGAGAACACGAGGCCTTCCGACAGGGAAGCGCTCCCAGCTCCAAATCGATAGAAGAAGCAACGGACCACCAATGCAAGCGTCCTTACCGATCCTGCAACAAGCTTCGTCCAACTACACAAAAAGGGAACAAATATTAGTCTTGTCCCAAAATGAAGATGTAATGTACAAATGGGTTAGGGTTGATACAAGTGATTACCCAGCGGTACAAGAAGGCCAATGCCGCCGAACCCCAACTCCATTTAGTCTCCATTTTGGTTAACGCCTTCAACCAGTGCCACCGAGCGGTATTCCCACCTGCAGTCAGGAAATAGAGTTCTCGTGATAACATACCACACATACACACGTGCGTATAGCTTAATCACATCACGGCTGGCTCCCTCCGGGCATGTCTTGAAGTTCTGTGAGATCCAAGTGAAAGTAGCCCCGGCGGAGACCCTTAATTTCTCACCCTCTTGTTTACAATCTCATCGGGAGCCTTGCCAATAAGGTCAAACATCTTGCCACGCCGAGTCTTCACAAGATGTGTCGATACATAGTGGCTTCCCTCAATGGGGAGTGCAAGTATCATCGACATGTCCTGCAAAGTCACGGTCATCTCACCGGTTCGGAGGTGAAAACTATGCGTCTCCGGTCTCCAGCCGATCAACAAGAGCAAGTGATGGCGGAAGGGTTCATGCTCGGTGTCCGCCGGGTCACCATATGGATGAATGGAAGTAGACCTAGCGGCTCGATGTACTCCGTGTATCGCTCATCGTATGGCATCTTCTGTAAGGACGAGGCCTCGTGACACCTAAGTCGGAGGGGTCCAAAGACCTACACAAATAGAAGCCTTATTATTACATATGCATATAGCATTGGAAAATAATATGTACCACTAGGTTTATTTCTATTACCTGCTTCTTCTCGGACATTAAGTACGCACGGTGTCTAGTATCGTAATGAGGTTCGAGAAGCGACATCCTACACATATGTGAGCAATAGTAACAACATTAGAGCTAATATGTGAGCAAATGTGACAAAATATAAAATAATATGTGACCATGTCACTACAAATTCTAGCACACAAGACCCAAACAATATGAACACAAATGCTATTCACATCCTACAAGATTAAAAATGGGTATAAATTTCTAGATATCTTGATGAACTAGGGTTTCCCAAGAGCTAATATGTGAGCATTTTACTTCAAAATCTAGGCCACAAATAAACTAAACAATAGTCACACATTTACTATGGCCATGCTACAAAATTGGTTTCTAGAACTATTCATGAACTAGGTTGACAAATTTCTTCACATTTTCGGATAAAATAGATGGGGATTGAGAGGGAAAATACCTTGGAGAAAGGTGGGGAGCAAGATCCGGATTGAAGGAGGGAGAGAGGGTGGATTGGAGGAGGGACAGAGAGGACAGCAGCCGCCCCCGACGCCGCCCCCGACGCCGCCGACGCCGCCGCCACCGCCGCCACCGCCGCCTTCTGGTGCCTCCCGCGCCGCCTGGTGCCTCCCCGGTCTGGAACCCTAGCGAAATAGGGACGAAGTGGCCGGGTCGGGCGGGCCTGGGCTGCCTTATGCGTGCGCCAGTGCCGCGCCCCAGATGCCGGCGTTGCACATCTACGTGCCGCGCCCTGGCCCGTGGCGTTGCTCTCCCGCGCACCGGGGCCCGCCAGGCCACGCTGGCACGCCTGCCGCGCCGAGCCGGAGGGCGTGGCACAGCTGACTGCAGCGCCGTGGTTGCAGGCGCGGCACGCGAGGGTTAGTTCTGCGAAATAGTTTCGCCGACGGTCCATTTTTGCCAATCCTTTCGCCCAAGGGTTATTTTTGTCGAATTTGCCCGTTCCGTCCCTGTTGACAGTACCGGTTCACGCCGCGCGCCGAGATCAACTTTTTTTTCTTCTTCCGAAATCGGCTTTTGGACAGCCGGTGCGAGGCCCAAAATAACTCCTTGATCGAGGCTTCTCCATTTCTCCCGACCGCACATTCGAAACAACTCGCCATCATTCAACTCGCGTCGTCCGCTGTCCTTCCTCCTCTCCCCACCACCACTAAACTCGCCCGTCGCTGCGTTGCTATAGCTAGTCTCCAATGAAGCAGCACACCTTTCATGGGCTTGTGCACGGGACTTGCACTCGGCGTCAGACACGAGCTGCATCATCATGACTTGGCACATTGCAACCTGGTACTGTGAGATGGGAACAACTAGGTATGGCCCTTCCTACCCAGATGAGGGAGCACAACTGAAGACCCATCTTGGTGTCGCCACAAAACTGTCAAAATACTGTGCATACTTGGTGGTCCACGCACCAAAGCTTCTTCCTGGGCACCACTATGATACAAGCCGTGTGTTCGATGCCGTCGCGGTAGAAGCCAACAAGTTTCTGCTGCCATCTATGAGGAGGAGGGCTAAGTATGAGGCGCTGAGGAACTACGGGCTAGAAGAATCAGAGGCTACCATCTTCCAGAGCGGCGCCAAGCTGGGGAAGCAGCTCGAGGAGATACAAGATGGTACCAGGCGCTGGAAGGTCCTAGCTGATTTCTGGTCAGAGATGATGCTCTACGTCGCGCCATCAGATGATGTCAACGAGCACATCGATCAGCTCACGCGGGGCGGCGAGCTCATCACCCACCTGTGGGCTCTGCTCTCCCACGCTGGAATTCTGCAGAGAGATCAACCGAGTACTCCTCCTAACCGCCATCCACATGCAGAAAGTACTTGTTCCAGTCAGCAGGAAATTTTTGAGCAAGCTGCAGCAAGATATGAAGGAGCTACCACTACCCTGGCTGATCATTTAGCAACTACATCCCCTGCTCGACATTTGGCAGACAATCCGCAAATGAGTGGCGCTACCCTGCAACATGTACTTAAAGCTGATAGACTGCCACAGGCACCTGTGCACCTAAATCAAATGATTGCCATATTGATGTTCCTGAAGATCTATCCACACGCGGGAAAGCCCTCCCTGAACTAGTGCGATCAACTCACTTCAACGACAAGCTTTATTACTCAGTCCGTTTGATGCCGTAAGTTGTACGAGTGCATGCTTTGGTCAGTTACTCGGCCTGTAATTTTCTTTCGATCGAAACAACCTGTGTAATTTCAATGCTTTCTCTCATGTAAATGCCATGTGCATGTAGTACGTGTTAATATTATTACGGTGGTCTGTGAAAGCTCTGATATGTTTAGGCAAAAAAAAAAAGTACTATACTGCACCACCTTGAAATTTGCTGGTACTGCAGCTTGTCAACTTGATGCTGATAAGTTAAACCATTCTTCAGAGTTGTACATGATTTGGGGACATAGTTGTGCGTGCGCACGAGACCTAGAAAAATTTAGAGATGTACTAAAATAGCATATGCCTATGTCTCGGTCTACAGAGAACACCTTATTCTCAGTTGGCTTCATAAAGATTTAACAAATGCTCATCCGGACAAATATGGCATTTGGAACTGATAACATTTTATTTCTTAGTCGACTTCACGTAAACGGATTCAACAGTATAGACCGATCTGTCTCTTAAACGTGAGTTTCAAGATTTTCACGAATGTGGCCACCATTAGACTAAACACACAGACTGATCAGGTGGTGAGGCCGTCGCAGACTGGTTTTATGCAAGGGTGTAATATCCTAGACGGGGTAGTAGTCATACATGAAACGGTGCATGAGCTACACACCAAAAGGTTGAATGGGGTTATTTTAAAGTTAGATTTTGAGAAGGCCTATGGTAAAATAAAGTGGTATTTTCTTCATCAGACACTCATGATGAAAGGTTTTTCACCTGAGTGGCGTGCTTTGATCAATAATTTCATATCTGGAGGAAGTGTTGCGATCCGTGTTAATGATGACATAGGACACTTCTTCCAGACTAGAAAAGGTTTACGCCAAGGGGATTCTCTATCACCACTTTTGTTTAACATAGTGGCTGATATGCTCGTCATCCTGATCGAACGTGCCAAGTCTGATGGCCTTATTGAAGGGGTGATCCCTCATCTGGTTGATGAGGGTTTATCAATTTTTCAATACGCTGATGATACAATTTTATTTATGGAACATGACCTCGACAAAGCTCGGAATTTGAAGCTAATCTTGGCCGTTTTTGAGCAATTATCGGGTCTCAAAATTAATTTCCATAAAAGTAAATTGTTCGCTTCGCGAAGCCCAGGACTCGGTTGCCGATTATACGGAACTATTTGGTTGTGGGTAAGGCCGGTTTCCTATCAATTATTTGGGAATCTCGATTCATTATCGGAGATTAACAATTGCTGAATGGAAACTAGTGGAGGAGAGACTTCAGAAGCGTCTGAGTAGTTGGAAGGGTAAAGTGTTATCTATGGGAGGAAGATTGGTACTCATTAATTTAGTACTTTCCAATATGGTACTATATATGATATCCTTCTTCCTTTTGCCGAAAGTTGTATTACACAAGCTCGATTATTATCGATCGAGATTTTTTTGGCAAGGGTATAGCGAGAAAAAGAAATATCGACTGGTTAAGTGGAATGTTGTATGCCGTCCCAAGGATATGGGGAGGGGGGGTGTTAACGACCTTGCGGTCAAGAACTCATCCTTACTAAGTAAGTGGCTTTTCAAGCTACTTCATCGAATACGATGTATGGCAGAACCTACTCAAGAGAAAGTACATTGGCGAGAAAGCGTTATCCCAAATCATATGGATATCAGGGGACTCGCACTTCTGGGCCGGTCTAATGGCAACGAAGAAATTTTTCTTCAAGTATGGTACCTTTTCTATTAAGGATGGATCGCAGATACGGTTCTGGGAGGATTCTTGGTTAGGGAACAGACCTCTCTCGAACAATATTCAGCGTTATATAGCATTGTTCGTCGCAAAAGTGATACCATTTCTCTAGTAATGGCGACCTCACCACCAGCTGTGACATTTAGACGAGATTTATATGGACAGAGGCTTAATGCGTGGAATGCCTTACTTCTTCGTTTGGAATCCATTCAGTTATCCCAAGGGCCGGATGAATTTCGTTGGAACTTACATTCCAATGGAAATTTCACAGTAAGTTCGTTATACAATGCAATTATCCAACCTAACATACTAGTTGATAAGAACAAGAAGATCTGGAAGATGAAAATACCGCTAAAAATTAATTTTTTTGGGTGGTATCTACGTTGAGGGGTTATCCTAACCAAAGATAATCTTGTGAAACGTAATTGTCTTGGGAGTACTAAGTGTGTATTCTGTCAGCACAATGAGACAATTAAACACTTGTTCTTCCAGTGCCGTTTTGCTAGATCTATATGGTCATGCATTCAAGTAGCTTCGGATCCGTATCCTCCGAGCCAGTGTAACCAATATCTTTGGGAATTGGCTTCATGGTATTGATAACATGTTTAGAACTCTTATTAGGGTGGGAGCGCTTGCCATTATATGATCGCCATGGCTATGTAGAAATGACAAAGTTTTTAATGATAATTTTTTTCCCTTTTGCAGGTTATTTACAGATGCACCGCTATTCTCCGCTCGTGGTCTGCACTGCAGAGAGTGGAGGACCGAGTCCTCTTTACGGAGGTCTGTACACGGTTGGAGGATACGGTGAGGGATACTTTCCTACATGGGTGACAGCATAATCTACGGATTGTGCCTCCAATATCATCTTAGGCGTTCTACATTTTCTCATGTTTGATATGTAATTCACCTTTGTTGTTTTAATTTTAAGATATCTGGAACTCGGACGGCTGTGTGCATCCTGGTTATGCAGAGGCCGGTGTAATTGCTTGATTAAGTAATAAAGCGCTCATTATCGAAAAAACGTATTGTGTTAATACTGATCTAAAATAATGTTCACTATGTCGATGTTGTGACCATTTGTTCACCTAGTGCAAAAGGTATATACTATTGTTTCCATAGTTTAAAAAGTTGTTACCTTGCATGAATCTTAGGGTCGGATTTATAGTTATATTGGTGCTGATTGGGCGTTAGGAAATTCTTAGAAGATTGCGAGACCGATTAAAATAACTCAAAGTTTATGCATGTATGCAATCTTCACTTTGATTCATTATCAAGGTGTTGCCTACATCCCCATCGCCTCCACCAGCGCCCTATCTACCCTCTAAAAAAAAAGATGTTGCCTACATCCCCATCGCCTCCACCAGCGCCGTATCTTTGCTTTTTCTGGTTAAATTCTGTTCTGGTGCAATATTCTGCCTGGGCATCCACCATCCGAATAATACTGGGACATAACCAGTGTATGTCGTATCTTTAGGTTTTACTGATCAATTCTTGTGTAAGTTTGCGAGATGCAGGCGCAGCTCGAGCTGAAGCTCGGAATTCACACCTGCTCCGACCCTCAGGTGGAGAGTTCTCGAGCAACAGGCCTTTGGTTTGGACAAAAGGTGATGAAAGAGGGACACAATCGTGAAAATTTGAAAACAGGATGCTTGCCAATGCTAAGGCATCTTCAGCGGGGTTACCCATCTTGTCTTGCGCAATCTAGAATGGTGCATGCGGACAGCGAACCAAAAAAATAGCCTCCAGGACGACGCAAACAAACCGACTGTTCGCGCGCGACCCACATCAAACTTGCGTCATGGATGGATCGAGCCGGACAGGCGCCAGACAACAGCTTGCTCTTCCTCCCATGCTGGCAAGGTAGGCTCGGCCATGGTTTCCCATGCTTAAATGCTCCCATTGGCTAGCACCACCACCTTTTTAACTTTGGTGGCCCATGTTTACATGTCCACATGGGAATGGACCACAGCGCATGGCCACATGGCTATTGTGGCCGGACAAATTGGGTCGCCCGCTGTGGCATCTGTCCGAGTAGGCCGGACAAGCCACCTCAAACTATCTGTGGGAGGATCAAACCGGATAAAATTGGACGAGGGTGGGTCATCGATTTGGGCCGTGCCGCTGGAGATGCCCTAAGACGCTGCGCCGGCTTCCATTGCATGCTAGGCCTCCCGAAGTCATGCCACCTTATAGAACCTGCAAGCTTGACAAATGTTATCTCCACTCGCGTCCCCCAAAGCGGTTCCCAAAGTTTTTTGGAGCGTGCTAGACATTTAGTCGGCCCTAGTCGCGCGCCCCAAACGCCCTTTCCGCCCGGCGTGGCCCAATACGCTATCCGGTGCCCCTAGATCGTCCCCGCTCCACAGGCGACGCTTCGGGCATGACGGATAGAGCGCGAAGCGAAGCAGGGAGTAGCGGGCCCGACGCGTCATTGACACACGAACGACGCGCAACCGTCGCCTACCTCGCGACAGAAGTTATCGGCCCGCAGCGACGATGCAGTTTCCACAAATGCGCAGCGACACGTCTCATCGCGCCTAGCTCTCCGTGCCGGCGTTAATGCGCATCACCGCTCCCTCACCTCCCTCCGGCGTATAAAAGGGGGTGCTCGTGCATTGTCCCTCACACAAACCCTAGAGCCTCAATCCCCAACCCTAGCCGCCATCATCTCAGGTGTCAAGGGCCATTCCATGGCTGGTAGAGGTCGCGTCCGTGGCCGTGGCCGCAGGGTCGTGCTGGAGCAGCAATACATGCACGGTTGCCATCTCCTGAACCGTCGTCGTCTTTGGAGGGGGAGTGGGAGTTCAAGTTCATCGTCGTCCTCAATGGCGACCCACTCGGCATCCAGAGGCTGTCCGGCCACGCTGTCGTTGTGGGAGGCTAGCTGCGGCTTTTGTCGGTGGCCGGTAGACGTGCTCTTCGACAGGCGCGGCAAAATGTACCTCCACACCGGCTGGGAGAAGTTTGCGCGCTCTCATGACCTCCAAGCGGATGCGTGCTCAACTTCTACTACCAGCGCGGCGAGGAGATGAGCGTGAAGGTGTTCGACGACACGACCTGCCGCTGGCACTACCACAACAAGGACGACAAAGACGATTATTGAACATGGCGAGTGTTCTTTCTTTGCAGCGAAGATGGCCCTGGCCAATGAGCTAGATTTTCCAATTTGGGTGACTGGGAGTGCCTGAGAGTGTTCTTTCTTGGCAGTGAAAGCACGAAATCTGCGAGGCCAACACTAGTTAGGTTTATTTTGCAATGTTTTAGCCATGTTCCAAACTATGTATTAGTTTGTGTAATGATCCTTCTCTCTATTGAAATGAAATGCAAAAAAACAAAAAAAAGTTATTTTAATGTAAAAAACAAGTTTGGGGGACGCGTTTGGGGGTCGCGACTAGGGAGCGACGCGCCCCAAGCGTGGCACGAAGCAGAGTCGTCCCCCAAAAGTTGAATCCGGCGCCGTTTAGGGACCGCTTTGGGGGACGCGACCGGAGATGCTCTTATCCTTGTATAGTTCTCCTTTTCCTTTTTCTCTGAATTTCTTTGTAGACTGGCTACCATCTTGTAATGCTCCCGTTTTTCGATGGCTTTCTTCTAATATAGGAAGACACATGCCTAAGCTAAGGCCTGTGTTGGAGATTTTTTTCATTTGTTTTGAAAACAGTGGTGACAGATGAATCCTTTGAACTTTTTCCCAAAACTAAGGTTGAACTGTTTGACCTATGACCTTGATATCCTAAGAACTCCCTTCGTCCTACGAAGGTTGTTTGATATTTTTCAAAATGTAGATGTATACTTTGATTAAGACTGCGTTAACTGAGATACTTTAGTTGTTCTCATTCTGTTGGAATCCACACTCGTTAAATCAAAGAAGCATCGGGAGGCTGATCAGTACATGGCTGTACAATTGTACACTCACTATTTCATGCAGAGCCAACCACGAAGGCCTTCTATGCAATGTTGAGGGCGGCTAAGAAGCCTCTGTACGAGGGTGCGCCGATGTCCCAGCTCGATGCCGTCTCTCGGTGTCTAACCAACAAGACCCATGACAACTTCACCTGTGACGGCTACGAAGCTAATCTGAGATGGGCTGGTGACATGTTGCCCAAAGGTCATTGTCTGCCTAAAAGCCTGCACGAGACGAGGAGAATGTGAAGGTCCTCAACATGGATTATCAAAAGATAGACTGTTGTAAGAAAGGCCGAGTTCTATTTTGGAGATAATTTGCGGAGGACAAGTACTGTCCCATCTGTAAGCAGTCTAGGTATGAAGAGGTAACAGGAAAGGATGGTTAGTTGAGGCAGTCAAGCATCCCAAAGTCGATTCTTCGATATCTTCCATTCATAAAAAGAATCCAGCGGCTTTACATGCCCGAGGAGACAGCCAAACAGATGATGTGGCACAAGTATGGGATGAGATTCGAGGATAAAAACAAGTAGGTGAAGATGGCACATCCATCCGACGGTAAGGCATGGAAGAACTTCGATAAAAAGTACTCCCTTGCGGTAGCTGAGGCTTGGAATGTCAGAATTGCGATAGCAATAAATGGCTTCAATCCAAATGGTATGTCGGCTGCCAATTTACAGTTGCTGGCCCATGTTTGTTATTCCTCTCAATCTCCCTCACGGAGTCATAATGACGAGAAAGACCATGTTTCGTCGCCGATCATTCCGGGGACCGAGTACCGGGGAAGAATTTGAGTGTCTACATGCAGCCGATTGTGGAAGATTTGAACCACTCTTGGCACCACGGGACATTGACGTACGACCGAGCATCGAAGACAAACTTCTACATGAAAGTTTGGTTGCAGTGTACCATGCATGACATGCCCGGGTACGCCCTAACATGCGGATGATGTACAGTTGGTAAGTGGCCATGCTCAGTGTGGAGGCACCAGCTTGAGTTCCTTTGGCTATAGAAGGGTCGCAAGTATGTTAAGTTTGACACAAATCGACAGTTTCTCAAAAGGAGGCATCCGTTTAGAGAAGACAAAAAGAACTTCAAAAATGGCAAAGTTGTGCATGAAAAAAGCAGTGCCAAAGTTTGATGGTACACTTGTTGAAGCCGAGCTACGTGCTCTCGTGTCTCCGTAGAAGCCAACGTGCCATCAATTTGAGGGATATGGTGTAACGCATAACTGGACTCACGAGACAGCCTTAACGAAGCTCGAGTATTACAAGGACCTCGAACTTCCCCATAACATCGATGTGATGCACACCGTAAAGAATGTCGCGGATTCCGTCTTTCACACATGCCTGAACATTCCCGGGAAGCCAAAGGATAATGTCAAGGCTAGAGTCGATGTTGAAATGCTCTGTGATAGGGAGAAATTACACATGCAGCGTTCTACTGGCCGTCAAAAGAATTGGTTCAAGCCACATGCCAACTTCTGCCTTGATTCCATCCAAAAGAAGGAGGCATTCAGGTGGCTCAAATACGTCGTGATGTTCCCTGATGGTTATTGTTCGAATATAAGTAAGGGAGTTAATCTTTTGATGGGAAAAGTCACCAGCCTCAAGAGTCACAACTATCATATTTGGATTCAGCGGCTCATGTCGGTGATGCTTCGAGGGTATATCCCGAGAAATTTTGACGAGTGTTTGCGCAGTTGAGCCATTTCTTACGCACGCTCTATGCTAAGCAGATATGTCCAAAGTTATTGGAAAGCTAAAAAACAGTGCCAGAGTTGCTATCCAATTTGGAGATGATCTTTCCGCCATGCTTATTTACTCCCATGGCACATCTCATTGTGCACCTCGCCAACGAGGCACTCTTGGGTGACCCGGTGCAGTTTCGTTGGCAGTTCTGTATTGAGAGAGAGTTTAAGTATATTCGAAAGATAACTGGAAACAAGGCCAAGATTGAAGCATGCATAGTTGATGCAACATTCCTTCGAAAGATGGCAGATGCCACGAGAACGTACTATCCCGATGATGTTTCCACTCAGCATAACCCGGTCACTTGTTACAATGTCGACGTGCCCGAAAATGACCCCAAGCTAGAACTATGCCAATTTCCCGGTGGCAAGGCTGGTAAAGGAACAAGATATAAATTGGAGAACGAAGAGAAGGATTGCATAATGCTTGATACGTTGCAAACGTATCTATAATTTTTGATGAGCCATGCTTGTTTTACATCAATTTATATATGTTTTGCTTACACTTCGTTGCACTTTTATACATTTTCCGGCACTAACCTATTGACAAGAGTACACCAATATCCATGTGCACATTATGGTAGTATTGAAACACGTAAAAGCATCTATCATATGGTTGTTGTACCACAAGATATCAAATATTAATGTACCAGTGTTACTATTTAAGCTTGAGAAAGAAAGATAGAACATGTGGATAACTCACAAAGAAACCATCCTACACAGGCTAAGCAAGGAGTATAACCCAGTCTGACATAGGCATCCCAAATGGGCCTGCCGAAGATAGTACCCGGGGTTTACTGAAGGCCCATTACCCGAAGAATAAGAAGATTCGGAAGCCCAAGATATTATTAAGGAAAGCTAGAGTTGTAATAGAAAGTCTTATTTGTAATCTTACGGGATGAGTTAGAAACCTTCCCGGACTTTGTAACTTGTACAGCACGAATCCCTCGGCTCCGCCTCCTATATAAGGGGGAGTCGAGGGACGCGAGATCATCGAATCATTGTTTACAAACCCTAGTTTTCATAATCGTCGAGTACTTTTCGGCTGAAACCTTCGAGATCTACTTGCCCTCTACTTCCAACTAAACCCTAGCCTACAATCCATAGGCATTGACAAGTTGATACCTTGTCAATTGGCGCCGTCTGTGGGAATTAGAGGCGTCAAGGATCCGATCTCGATGGCACGTTCAAGATCGTCGACTTCATCAACCGCAAACAACGCAATGGATCGAGGTAAACAGATCGCAACTGGTCTTGTCGATTTTGTTCCTCACCCACCCTCCCGTTTGGATGCATATGCACATCTGGAGGAGCCTATGGAGGTGACGTTCGGAAGGTTTCACTTTCGCGTCGAAAAAGAAGGATCGTATCGTGTCGAAATTCCGATTTCGTCGGGATCGTCGGCGGTCGATTCCAATTTTTCAAGTTATACATCGTCAACCGAATCAGGAGAGGAAGAAACTTCGTCGTCACGCTTCATCAGCACTAGGGCAAGAGAAAAACTCGCCAAGATCTTCAGCGACATGTCGTTTGAGTCATCTGCGGACTCCTATATAAGCGATGGCTCAAGCAGTGTCGACGGCTACAGCTTCATCGACAAATCTACTACAATGGGCAAGGTCTTCACCAGTCTAAATGATGGTGTCACCAAACCCAACATAGATCTGAATACAAAGCATCATCAGATTTATGTTATCGGAGAGCCAAGCCGTGACCAGGAGGAAACATCTGAGGCTTTCGACGAGTTGGGAAATCCATACGTTGATCCCTCTAATCTGCGACAAGGTCTAGGCACTAAATACGTCGGCCCTGAACCTCGCGATAGAGTTCAGCTTCCGCGAGCAGCATGGGATAGAGCCGCAAGAGCTATGGATGGCTCAGAACCAATGGCTACAACAGCCACGCCAGCAGAGTTGCAAGCATATCAATATAGGCTCGCACGAGCTGCAAGGGAATTGCAAAAACAGACATAAGCTTTAAATAGAAGAAAGGAGGCAGCCTCCGCGTCAAGCGGTGCGAAGGGCGGAGTTAAGTCGACAATCCGGAACCTCGGGAGATAGCCATAGAGAAGCTCGGAACGCAGCAAGGTCAAGATTGCAACACATACCTGAAGGAGAAAGAGAGTACCTGGTTCAAAATCTCGACATGTCTTTTATGTCGATAGACACAAGAGGGAATATTATCCCTAAGACACCAGAAGCTGGGTATATGGCGACACAAGCCTTTATCCTTGCATCTAGGCCACCTCCAGGAGATCCAAGGGAGGCATTGTACAACATGGCAGTGGCAGGAGCTGAAGCCATGGGAACGGCGTTTGCATCAACACCGCCAGAAGGAGCAGCAAGGCAAAATAGTCCACGACCTACGGCAGCAGCAGCAGCAAATGTCGAAGGAACAAGTGGAGCAAGAGACACGGCAGCACAAGCAAGGGTAGACAGAGCACGGCAAAGCAGAAGGGAACATCGGTATTCCCCAGAATTAAACGACGAGGATATGTGCGGTTTGCCGTGCTTCACAAGGAGAGTACGAAAAACTCGAGTCCCTTCGGGATTTAAGTTGCCTGATAATTTCAAGAAGTTCGACGGCCTGCAAGATCCAGAGGATTGGCTAGTTGATTACCTCGAGATGGTGAAATTAACTGGAGGGACCAGGGCAACAGCCATGCAAAGCATCCAAGTGCATTTAAGTGGAGCCGCACGATCTTGGATCAAAAAGCTTCCTCCGTGGTCTATCGACACTGGGATAGCTTTGAGGACATATTCGTCAAGAATTTCCGATCCACCTGCAAGAAACCCGCGTCTCTAGAGGAGTTACGAGCATGTCGACAGAAGCCGTGACGAGCCAATGAGAAAATATATCCAAAGGTGGAACATCATCAAAAACTCGGCAGAAAATATATCTGACGAGAGGGCAATAGATGCATTTGTCGCAGGGATCAGGCGTGGAGATTTTGTCGAAGATTTGGGAAGAACCAATCCAAAGACAATATTCGCATTAATGGAAATAGCAAACGAGATGGGCGGATGGAGAAGATGCTGTCCACAACAAACGGCATAGGTCGGCGAGAGGAGGACCGCGGTCGAAATTATCAACCAAGGCGACGATTTCCTCGGCAGTACTCGAGTTATGATGCTCCGAGTCAAATCTCGGCTGGTTTCCGAGCAAGTGCAGGAGGAAACAACAGAGATGATTACCGGAGAAGTAATGAGCAACGAGGTGACAATAGAGATGAATCTCGACACAATAGGCAAAATAGCGGGCCAAGGTTCCAGAGGCCTTTTGTGTCTCCCGAAGAAATGATGAACGGGCCGTGTCAGATGCACTTTTTCCTCGATAGCAACGGAAAAAGACAGTCGGGAAATCTGCAGAAGGATTGTCGAAATTTCCAGGCAATGCTGAGATATGTAGGGCATGCTAATGCTCAGGCAGCGCAAAGAAATCCTCGAGAACCCAGAAGTGAGGTTCACCTGCCACCTCCTCCCGCGATAACAGATGACAATCGACATCAGCTAAGAATAGTGGCGGCGCCTGCACCACCACCTTACGTTGATCCCAACTCTAATGGAGCGGTCTCGATGATTCAGAAGGGAAGGCCATCCAATAGAACTCAGAAAGTAATCTCGCGACAGGTGTTCATGGCAGAGAAAATGCCTCCACCAACAGCTGAGTACCTTAATTGGTCGTGGCAAGACATTGGCTTTACTATAGCAGATCATCCGCAGCAAGTTCCTCGACCAGGGCAGTCAGCACTCATACTACCAGCGGTCATCGCAGGATTTGACGTGTCTCGCGTGTTTATAGATGGTGGCAGCAGCTTGAACCTTATGTACGCAGATACATTAAGGAAGATGAATATATCCCTAGCAAACTTGAAACCAACAGACACGAGATTCCACGGCATCACACCAGAGAAGCCAAGCTATCCGTTGGGGAAGATTAATCTCGACGTTCGGCTTTGGGACCCGAGAAAATTACGGAATCGAGAAATTGGAGTTTGAAGTCGTAGATTTCCCGTCACAATACCACGCTCCGTTGGGACGACCAGCATATGCTAGATTTATGGCGGTACCACATTACACGTACCTATTGTGGAGGATGCCCGGACCTAAGGGACCAATCACAATCAAAGGAAGCTTCGCCCTAGCCGATAAATGTGACAAGGATTTTCATCGACTATCAGAAACTTTCGGGATGCAAGCTGAGTATTTGGCATCAAGGCTCATGACTGACTACGACGTGCTGCCAGACGTTGCAAGGCCAAATAAAGAATCAACTTTCAACACTGAGAAAAATTCTAAGGAGGTGCAGATTCACCCGACGGATCCAAAAAAGACGACATCCATCGCAAATGACATGGACCTCGCATAGGAAAGCGCGCTCGTCGAGTTCCTCCGTGAGAACCGGAAAATCTTCGCATGGTGTCCAAGTCGACATGCCAGAGTACCCAGGGAACTTGCCGAGCACCACCTAAACTTGGATCCACTAGCGAGACCAATCAAACAACCTTTGCGACGTTTTTCGGAACCAAACCGCAAAGCTATGCTGTCGTAAATCGATCGACTAAGAGAAGCTGGTTTTATCAAAGAGCTGCATACAGAGGCCACATGGGTAGCAAATCCAGTGTTGGTGCCGAAGAAAAACACTAAAGTCCTTCGCATGTGCGTCGATTTTACGTTTCTCAATAAACATTGTCCAAAGGATCACTTTCCCCTCCCAAGGATCGACCAAATTATTGAGTCCACGGCAGGATGCGAACGTCTTTCCTTCCTGGACGCGTATTCTAGTTATAACCAGATTAGATTAAAAGAAGAAGATGAAGTAAAAACAGCGTTCATCACACCTTACGGAGTGTTTTGCTACAAAACAATGCCTTTTGGTTTGAAAAACGCGGGAGCAACGTATCAAAGGATGATGCAGAAGTGTTTGGCAACACAGATTGGAAAAAATGTGCAAGTATACATTGATGATGTAGTCATAACGTCAAAAAAGGGGACGACGTTGATCGAAGATCTCAAGGAAACTTTTGATAACCTCGACAAATTCTGCCTCAAGCTAAACCCGACGAAATGCTCTTTTGGCGTCCCAGCAGGAGAACTTCTTGGGTTCTTAGTTTCAGCAAGAGGGATTGAAGCAAATCCCGACAAAATACAAGCCATCGTAACGATGAGGAAGCCAACCAAGTTAAAAGAAATACAACAATTAACTCGGGCGAGTCGCAGCTTTGAGTAGATTCGTCGCCGAGCTGGGAGAAAAAGCACTACCGTTCTACGCTTTGATAAAACAAGGGGAGAAATTCCAGTGGAACGAAGAAGCCGATAGAGCTTTCGAGGATCTGAAACGCACAATCTCGACACCACCAGTCCTGGTGGCGCCGAAGGAAAAGGAACCTCTCCTGTTGTACATCGCAGCCACACCCCAAGTGGTTAGCACGGTGCTAGTTGTCGAAAGAGAAGAAGAAGGAAAACTCCATGGAGTGCAAAGGCCGGTATATTTCATTAGTGAAGTTTTATCGCCTTCCAAACAGCGGTACCCGCAGCATCGTAAACTAGCATATGGAGTGATTACAACAAGCAAGAAAGTTGCGCCACTATTTTTCGGCACACCCGATAATAGTAGTCAATGAAGCACCTCTCTCAAATATACCTGAACAATCCGGAAGCTACAGGGCGTGTCTCCCTTTGGGGAATAGAACTTTCCCCTCGGGACATCACGTATGAAAAAAGAAAGGCAATCAAGTCGCAAGTTTTGCCGCATTTCATCGCAGAATGGATGGAGCCGCAAAACACGGGACCCCCGCATTTGTCGAGAACTTGGACAATGAACTTCGACGGATCCAAGAGAGTAGAAGGAGTTGGCGCAGAGTGATACTCATATCACCCGAAGGCGACAAGTTAAAATATGTCCTACGGATGACGTTCCCAAACGCATCCAACAATGAAGCGAGAATATGAAGCCCTTATACACGGGATGAAGATGGCGAAAGCTTGCGGTGCAACTCGACTAAAAATCTTTGGCGACTCACAATTGGTGGCTCAGCAAGTTATGAACCAATGTGATGCGCTCAATGATAGCATGATAGCATACAAGGAGGTGTACAATGAGCTTGAGAAGCTGTTTGATGGATGCGAGGTAAATCATATCAGTAGACTGAGCAATGATGAAGCCGACGTCCTCGCAAACATCGGGTCACAGTGCCTTCCAATCCCGCCGGGCGTATTTTGGGAAGAAATAGCGGAGAGATCAACGAAGCCGAAGAAGATGCAGAAAAAAGCAAAAGAAGAAAAAACTTCGGCGTCTTTCAAAGAAACCGTGGAGGACGAAGAGGACCAAGAACTTGTGATGATGATAGAAGTCCCTTGGATGCAAGCGTACATATCGTATATCCTCAGGAAGGAAATACCCGACGATCCAGCTTGCAGCAAGGCGAGTTATTCGACGATCCAAAGCTTTCACAGTGGTCAAAGGGGAGTTATATAAGCGAAGTATTTCAGGCGTCTTGCAAAGGTGTGTCACACCCGAAGAAGGAAGAATAATCCTAAAGGATGTGCATGAAGGAATATGTGGTCACCACGCAAGCAGTCGAGCTATTGCAGCCAAGGTCTTTCGGGCAGGATTCTACTGGTTGACAACAATCGAGGACGCAAAAGAGATAGTACGAACTTGCGACGCGTGCCAGAGATTTGCCGCAAAACCGCACTCTCCGGCGGCAGAACTAATGCCAATACCATTGTCGTGGCCCTTTGCCCAGTGGGGACTCGACATGGTAGGCAAGTTGCACAAAGCTTCGCCAGGAGGATACGAGTACCTGTTGGTTGTTGTCGACAAATTCACCAAGTGGGTAGAAGCGAAGCCAATAAATTCACCAGATGCAGCATCGAGCAATAAAGTTCGTGAAGGGCATCGTTTTTCGATTTGGAGTACCTCACAACATCGTCACGTATAATGGCAGCAACTTTACGTCGAAGGAGTTCAAGGCGTATCGTGCGAAGTAGGCATCAAATTGCACTTCGCGTCGGCTTGCACATCCCCAAACTAATGGTCAAGTCGAGAAAGCCAATGGTATCATCTCGCAATGGCATTAAAAAACGTCCGCTAGGACCGCTTGAAAAGGCTCGACACACCTGGCCGAAGAATTGCCAAGTGTTTTGTGGAGCATCCGAACAACACCAAACACGGCGACACAAGAAACCCCGTTCTTCCTCGTCCACGGAGCTGAAGCCGTACTACCAATTGAAATAGAGCACGATTCTCCAAGAGTAACAGAGTATGACGAAGAAACATCACGAAAAGTTCGGGAGGATGATATGGATGCACTCGATGAAGCTCGAGATGAAGTACTCGTCACGAGTTACCAAGTACCAGCAAGACTCGAAGAACTACCACAGCCGACGATTGCGGCCGAGATCTTTCCAGTGTCGGTGATTTGGTCCTACGGCTCAACCAGCAAAGTACGTAGAAGCTCGAGTCACCATGGTTGGGACCTTACATCGTCACGGAAGTCATCGACGGAGGAGCGTACGAGATCAAGGACAAGAAGACAGGGGTTCCCGAGAAAAACCCCGGAACGTGGCGCAGCTCGGGCGGTTCTACGCCTAGAGCTGAAATATAGTCCTTCTCTCGTAAAAATACAATGTACCGAAACGCCCGCGAGTTTTCGGACGCACTCTTTTCCTTTTCGGGGCACCGAGTGGGGCCGGAAAGGTTTTTAATGAGGCGGGCTCGCGGTGCTGCAATATAATAAAGATAGTGGAGATATACTTCTTATTCTTCGACACGCTCGGGGGCTCAACGCCTTCAAGTCTCAAAATACGTACAATATAGACAAACTAGACTTACCGAAATATTTCGCCTTGGTACACTAATACCTCGCCAAATATAAAAATCGGAAGCTAACAATTATAAATATAGTGTACACGTCAAAAATCTTATTGCTTTGGTCCAAGAACCTCGCAACAAAAATATAGAACTTCGACACTAAGATACTCGAGGGCTTGCAATCCATCAATGAAAAAACAAGGATGTCTTATTACAACAGAAGGAAAAATCTTCGAGATGGAAAAAACAAGACAAACTCTAGCCGTAAGGCTCTGGGGCTCCAACAATATAGAGCACTTTGCAATATACAACAAATTTCTTCGGAAATAAAAAAGAAATCAAAAAAGATAGAGACACAAGGTTTTGCAATATGGTACAAATCAGTCAAAGCCTAAAATACTATCTATGGACAAGCCTCTCGGTTGTTTTGTGTTCAAGCATAGGACCCCTTGACGAAGAATTCCGAGTCCATCCGAAGAAGCTCATCTATCATCGACTCGGCCACAGGAGTTACCATCTCATTGATTGTGTCAATATCATTTTTTCGCCGCGATTTCTTGGCCAGTGCAATCAGCAACAATCTTCGTCAGGTCTAATTTTGGATGACAAATATTTATCATAATCATGGCGAACCTTGCTCCAGCAGTCAATTGAGCTCGCACAAAATTATGAATGCGGGGAGCATCTCTCGAATATCTCCAGCAATTCAGGAAGAGTTTTGGGAACCTCATTTCGAGGAAACAAAGTCTTGTAAACAAGGGTTAATGTTGTCGTGCAAAAATTGAGAAATTCGCGCACTTGGCAAGCACGATCTTGGAACCTGACAATTTGTTGGGTTCGTTCAGGGGTGGCCCAAAATAAACAGCCATGGTTAAGGGAAAGATTGACAAGAAGATTCGTTCTCTCGTTTACTCTTCGATCTTCGGCGGCAGCATCAAGAACCGAGCCTATTAAGCGACAAGGCAAGAAATTTGAAGGAGGGCACAGCAAAATAAAGAGGAGGCATTGTGAGGTTGGAAAAACATACCTAACATATCTGTGCTAGCTTCCAACATTAGCTCGAGCATGCTATTTTCTCGGGTAGTGGCTCCCTTTGCTTCCAATACGGCAGTATCCTTGGCAGCCATAGCCTTTTTGGCTTGTTGGAGAGCAAGTTTTTCTTGTTCGGACGCTTTCCGAGATTGTTCCATCATTGCCGTAGTTTGTTTCTTCATGGATTGAAGTTGTTGTCGAAGTTCTTGCAAATCTTCCGACAAATGTTTGCTTGAAGAACCTTCGAGGGGATTATCATCGACTAGTATTTTCTTCGAGAAGGAAGACGCAGTGAAGCATCGGCAGAGCAAGGGTTGGTCGAATAATTATCAAATATTAACTGGAAAAGAAAGTCCCAGGATCAATGATAGTACCAAGAGGAATTTCATTGATTTCTAGAAAGTTTACACGAACATTACAAAAGAAGTTCTCCAAAGGGACTAACAGGGTAATTGTTGCCAAGGCTAAAATGGCGACAAAAAAGCAAAAGAAATAGAGAAAGCAAAGGAAAGAAAAAGCAAAGGCATTCAACTAGACCTCCGGCCTTGATGAGCTAGGAGTTGAAGATGGCTTGATCCCGAGATAGGCCAGGATTTTCTTCGTGTTGGGCTTGGCTGCCTTGATCAACGACCTCCATTTTGATTGTTCTATCTCGCTCGGTGTCGCCTACCTTCATCCAAGTCAACGGCTTGTTGATCGTCGCCGACCAAGGCAATAGTGTTCTCAACAGCAACCTTCATGTTCTCCTGGCGCATCTTCAGTCCAAGATCCTCTCGGTGGATTGAAGTCCTTGGCAAGGGCAAGGAAAGTCTTAGGCTCCTCTTTCTTCGGGAAGAAGTAGGGGAACAACTTCGACAATCCTGCGTCAGCATTCACCACGCCTTCGCGAATTTCTTGGCCATGAAACTCCAGATAAGACAGTGCGTCAGCGGAGGATCATTGGTGGGATTCTCAAGGTCAAAATCTTGGCTTGTTTGACCTGCCATAGAAATTATATGTTAGTTGACAGCAAGTAAAAACAAAAGAAAGCAAGTCTTAAGAAAAATAGAAGGGATCAACAAAGTTACCGAGGAAGCGACGATTTTGTGTGTTCAAGCGCTTGAGGATTCCCTTTTCACGGGTGTCTTGTGCGGCTTTGTGCTC
The DNA here is from genome assembly GCF_022539505.1 of Lolium rigidum. Classification (NCBI taxonomy): domain Eukaryota; kingdom Viridiplantae; phylum Streptophyta; class Magnoliopsida; order Poales; family Poaceae; genus Lolium; species Lolium rigidum. The sequence continues at coordinate 186,133,448 of NC_061511.1, read as the reverse complement.
GTTTAAAGCAGCTTCAACATCATCAAGTTTCTTCTGCAGTTCTTCGACACTAGCAGCTTTTGCTTTGGCCTCATCAGCCTCTACTTTTGCTTGGCTAGCATCAAGTTCGGCTTTCTTGCGAGCCGTTTCACTTTGCTCCAATTTCTGAGCAAGAGTGTCGGCAAGCCTGTTGGCCTCTGCAAGTTTCTCTGCCAAAATAGAAAAGAACAGATCAAAATTGCGACAAAAATAGGAGCAAGAAGATTAGAAACAATGACAAAGAAAAAGTTGTTACCTTCGATCTCCGCTGGCATATTCACTGGTACCCAATGAATTGGGATCCAATGCGAACAAGCTCTTTGATCATGGGCTGTCAAAGAAGAACAGAGAAAGAAAATATCGGTACGAGAAAAATATGAAGGCACAAAAAGAAGTAAACAGAGGAAATATAGATACTAGCAGGAAAGTCAAAAACTTACATCATCTAAGAGCGAATGAGAAGAGCTACCCAATTGAGGGGCAGGCTCGATGATCGTTTCAACCCTTGTCCTTTTTGGTGAAGGAGCAAGGGGGCTTGAAGGAGGAGTGGTGGTGACGACGTTTTGTTGAGGAGGCGAGGATTCTTCTCCTTCAACTAGCGTCTCCGAAACAAGTAAAGTATGTGACGCGCTCGTCCGAGGAGCCACGTCACGAGTTGGTACTTCTTCCTCATCATCACCGCGATTAAAGATCGACAACGATAAAAAGCAAGATGAGACAAAAAACTTCGACTACGTAAATAAGGGGAAATCAAGGTGACTTACGAGCTGACGAGGGATGCGAGATATGGATCATAAGTTGCCTTCTGACGTGAAGGATCAACTTCTTCGGCTTTGGAAGTGCCAGAATCTTCGACGTCATTCCTCTTCCTTTTGCCTTTTGGAGAAACAACGGGAGGAGGAGATAGTGCCGACGCAGTGCCTTCGGAAGATCCCGCCGATTTTCGAGAATCCACGGGTTCATTCACAAAAGACGGAGCTTCTTGATTGTCATCAGTGACAATGGCCCTTTCTTCGACTTCTCCACCTTCAGGAAGAGGAGGAAGCGAGACAAGGTCTGGATGATTCTGTGCAAAATAAAACAAGGAGCGATGTCAGAAAAGAAGTTACAAAAAGATAGCAAAGCAACAACAAGACAATAGACAAAGATTACCTTGGGAAGTGGATTGGAGGCGCTGAATGGTGTCACACGGCAAGAAGAAGGGACATCATCTTTTTTGCTGAGAGATGAAATTTTTCGGACAAGTCTTTCTAAATCCTTGACCTCCAAATTCACCGACAGCCGATCTACGTCCTTGTCGCCGGCATATTTCCAGAGAGGATATTTGCGAGCCTGAAGCGGCTGCACTCTAGTCCTAAGAAAGTATGCAAGTGATTTGGACACCCGATAACTCTTTGCCGCGAGTATTTTGCAACTCGTGGATACGAGCCATCAAGGTTTCGTGGACGCCCTTTCTTCTTCGGTGGCCTCCGCGTCCCAGGAGCGGCGGCGAAAGATTTTCTCGGCGCCATCAAAAGGAGGGATGTTGTCCTCCGCACATCCATGGTTCTCCTCCTGAATGTACAACCACTTCTTGCGCCACCCTTGAACTGAGTCGTGAAGCTTGACGTCGAAGTAGTCAACAGTGGGCCGAACAGAAATTACAACGCCGCCTATATTATAGGCAACATTGGGCGAGCCATTACGGCGGCAGAAGAAAATGCGCTTCCATAGCGCCCGCTAGGGCTGGACGCCAAGGAAGGCCTCGCAAAGAGTGATGAAAATGGAGATGTGAAGAATGGAGTTTGGCGTGAGGTGGTGGAGTTGCAGATCGTAGATAAAAAGCAGTCCACGGAGAAAAGGATGAATGGGGGCGGACAGACCGCGGATGAGGTGATCGACAAAACTTACCCGGTACCCCATTGGAGGGGTTGGGTAGCTCTCCTCACCGGGGAAGCACAATGCCTTGGGTTTCTTGCTGATCCCCGGCTTCTTCGAGCATGTTGATGTCTTGAGTGGAAATTTTCGATCTTTCCCACTCCGCCGCCCCAAGATCCACGGCGGCCATGGAGGATTCCGGCGTACCGTGCCTTGTCAATCGACGCGGTGGCATCAACAATGGCGCAGGGTTTGCAGTTTGGAGGCGAGGAGCTTAAGAGGTTGTGGATCGCAGGAGGAAATTTGCAGATGAGAGAAGGAGGACGGCGCGAGCGGAAGTGCTCAAGGAGGAAGAAGATGATCTTATATAGGGGTGCGGTGAAACGACGAACCGTTAGATAAGGAAAATGTGTGACAGATGATAGCCACGTGGCAACAAGGGTAAAAAAGTAACTCAACGTTGGGGAAGTTACGGTGCGTGCGCCGATAAAAGCGGAGGACGTGTGTCCCCCACTTGCACGACGTGTCAATATAGTGGATAAATTGGGCCCGCAAGGCAGCGGGAGAAAAACTTCTCGCGATTTTTGGACTCACAATCGTGGCTATCGTCAGCAATAACGTCACCTTGGCGTAAGAGAAAATTCGACTCAACAGACTGCATCAAAAGGCGACATGCAAAAATATTGGAGAGCCTTTGATCAAATACAAGTTTTTGGTCAAATGCTCGGGGGCTACTTTGGAAAAATGAAAAGATCAAGAAAGACAAAATAGAAATGGCGTGAGCCTATGATCAAATACAAATATTTGTTCATAGCCTCGGAGCTACTCCCATCGGGAGCGCTGTTCGCGCACCCGAGAAATTATAAAACTTCGGGAGAGAAAGAAAATATAGCGGCATAAAGCGTGGAGCCTACAACCAAGCACAAGTCCTTGGCCGTAGCCTCGGGGCTACTCCAATCGGGAACGCTGTTCGCGTGCCCGATGAAATTATAAAAAAGAAAGAAAGACGAATGAAAAGAAGAAAGATAGAAAAGCAAAAGAGTATATTTCGAGTTATAAATAACTCTGCATATACTCCCATCGGGAGAGCAATATAAGTCATCTTTGACTCGATAAAATGTGCCATTCCAACAGCCGAAAAAGCACTCGACAATATATTCTCGAACGCCGAAGTTGCGATCAATTTCTGAATGCCGCAAATTTGCGAAGGTAAGACCCCGGATCCGTTCTCGCTGAGGCGTGGCATCGCCAAAGACTCGCGCTCTGCTACTTTTATCCGTATCAACGGATACGAAGAAAAATCCTAACGGACGCGTTAGGTACCCGATAAATTTGATCGGGACTCGACGAATGGTAAGACCTTAAGCGGCACCTCGTCGAAGTTTACACCAGTATCCCGAGGTCATGTCCAGGGACGTGATCTTGAAGTAGGTTTTTGCGGATTGCCACTAGAGGCTATATACCCTCTGACCCCTACAGATTCAAGCAGAAATTCTCGAGTGAAGCTAACTGTCGACATAGGCATCCCAAATGAGCCTCGCCGAAGATAGTACCCGGGGTTTACTGAAGGCCCATTACCCGAAGAATAAGAAGATTCGGAAGCCCAAGATATTATTAAGGAAAGCTAGAGTTGTAATAGAAAGTCTTATTTGTAATCTTACGGGATGAGTTAGAAACCTTCCCGGACTTTGTAACTTGTACAAAGCACGAATCCCTCGGCTCCGCCTCCTATATAAGGGGAGTCGAGGGACGACAGATCATCGAATCATTGTTTACAAACCCTAGTTTTCATAATCGTCGAGTACTTTTCGGCTGAAACCTTCGAGATCTACTTGCCCTCTACTTCCAACTAAACCCTAGCCTACAATCCATAGGCATTGACAAGTTGATACCTTGTCACAGTCCCTGGCAGGTTAGTATCAAAATACCTACGCTTACATTAGTTTCACACTTAGTTAGAAATGCTTTCACATGACAGAACCCCACAAATATCCTAGGAATTGGAAGCGTCGGGATTTGCGAGTGTGCCAAACTTGATTACTACAGAAAGTATTACCAACATGAGGGTCACCTGGAGATGGGCTCTTCTTCATAGAGGTTCCATGGAACTAGCGCACCTAGATGGAATAGATTGCGGGTGATATGCCACATGTAGATTTTAGTAATACATGTTTCTCATTGGTCACTTCAATATGTTTGCATCCTTCCAATCAGTAGATTACAGCTCAGATCACGAGGAAAGACCCAAAAAAAAAACGTAATTTTTTTGATTGGATCCTCATGAAAAAAATAATTGTGCAAAGTTTAGCCAAGAAAAAGTGTAACGAGAGAACCTACCCAGTCAACAAGTTACCTGGTGAAATTGACGACGGTGATCCCCTCCGGTCATCCCCAAGTGCCCCGACCCGACGACGCTACTCCTCGCTCACTCCCCGCGATCGACACGCCTGCTCCTGCGCCCGATCCAGTCACCAGGCTGATTTTTTTTTCGAAATGGGGAATAAAACCCCGGCTTCTGCATCAGTCACTAGGCTGATGGAAGAGCATTAGAGATCCAATAACCAGGCGCCTAACTACGCAATTACCAACCGTGTTTGAATGACAAAGATCACACCATACCTAGCAATCTCGTCTCCGGTCATGGCGCTCAGTCTCCTCTCCTCTCCTCGACGAGCAAGAGTCAAAGTCTAAGTCGGTCGCACGCGCTAGCCGCACGCGGTAGCTTCATCCCTATTGCTACTTATAGACAGACGTACAGGGAGGCAAAGGTAGTATGGGTTGAATTTTCGTTGGAATATTTTTAGGCTCCTCTAGCGCCTCTTTTTCTCACCTCCCTCCCACTAATTTAGTTTCCATCCATGACCCCTGATTTACATTAATTATTTGGGATGCACTACACAGAGCCGAGATGCGTCGTGCCCCATATCGGTGACCTGGAGGGTGACTGGCAATTCTCCTTCCTCACCAATTAATAGCTGATGATTTTCTTCCTATAATAACTATGGACCCCTTTCTGTGTTAGCGCAGCAGATGGATTTGATTCAGCGCCCCGCGAGAACCGGGCAGGGCTTGCCTGCGCCCCGTTTCTGCTCCCATCGGTGCGCCCAGCTACGTGGCAAGCATCCAAGGACCTCCCCCTCCCACGCACATCTCCCTTGACTTTCGCCAAAACAAAACAGAGAAAGCGATCAAAAATATTGGACACGATCGTCTCATACGCGGGCAAGTACTAATCCTCCCGTAGTACAAGCCTGCAGTTAAAACAGATCACAGAATAGGAGGGAAATTTTCCCCTTCGTGCCAAGGCGTCCAGAAAACATATGGCTACCCGCCAAATCTTATAATCCACCAGTAATGCAAACAAGAACGGAGGGGAAAAAATGGCCATCTCCGAGGCTATCTAATTGAAGCTCCCAGGGAAAATCGGCAGCGCCGGATGACAAGTAGAAGCTCCGCTCTGTAAATGGAATTGCCAGGAAATCCCCAACTTTTCACGAGTCCATCTTGCCGCTATCTGTAGGCACATGCACATAAGCAAAAGGCACACGATCTGAAGAAGGTCCACGATCTGACGAGTAAAGCGGAAGGATTTTGTTCTCGACCGATGGCTTCTCCACAAGTTGGTGTTGGGAACCATGATAATGATGCTGGATCAGAAGCACAAAAGGTAAGATAAGTAAATAATATCTTTCATGTTTTTATTTCACTAGAATCCTACACGAACCCGGTGATGCAATCTCCACTCCACGTTCAGCCAATGGCTCCAGCATTGCCTATACGACCAACAGCTGATGCTATGTTGATATCTCATCTCTGCATTAAAACATATAAATAAGAATCTTATAACCGCTAGTACTAAGTGTTGGAGATATGCCCAAGAGGCAATAATAAAAGTGATTATTATATATCTTTATGTTTATGATAAATGTTTATATACCATGCTATAATTGTATTAACCAAAACATTGATACATGTGTGTTATGTAAACAACAATGAGTCCCTAGTAAGCCTCTTAACTAGCTTGTTGATTAATAGATGATTAGTTTCATAATCATGAACATTGGATGTTATTAATAACAAGGTTATATCATTGTATGAATGATGTAATGGACACACCCAATTAAGCGTAGCATAAGATCACGTCATTAAGTTATTTGCTATAAGCTTTCGATACATAGTTACCTAGTCCTTTCGACCATGAGATCATGTAAATCACTTATACTGGAAATGTACTTTAATTACATCAAACGCCACTGCGTAAATGGGTGGTTATAAAGGTGGGATTAAGTATCCGGAAAGTATGAGTTGAGGCATATGGATCAACAGTGGGATTTGTCCATCCCGATGACGGATAGATATACTCTGGGCCCTCTCGGTGGAATGTCATCTAATGTCTTGCAAGCATATGAATAAGTTCATAAGAGACCACATACCACGGTACGAGTAAAGAGTACTTGTCGAGAGACGAGGTTGAACAAGGTATAGAGTGATACCGATGATCAAACCTTGGACAAGTAAAATATCGCGTGACAAAGGGAATTGGTATCGTATGTGAATGGTTCATTCGATCACTAAGTCATCGTTGAATATGTGGGAGCCATTATGGATCTCCAGATCCCGCTATTGGTTATTAGTCGGAGAGAGTTCTCAACCATGTTTACATAGTTCGCGAACCGTAGGGTGACACACTTAAGGTTTGATGTCGTATAAGTAGAACTTGAATATGGAATGGAGTTCGAAGTTTTGTTCGAAGTCTCGGATGGGATCCTGGACATCACGAGGAGTTCCGGAATGGTCCGGAGAATAATATTCATATATAGGAAGTCATATTCCAAGTTTGGAAATGATCCAGGTGCATTTATGGAAGGTTCTAGAAGGTTCTAGAAAAGTCCGGAAGAAATCACTTTGGAAGGCGGAGTCCCGAAGGGACTCCAACACCCATGGCCGGCCAACCCTAGTGGGGGGAGTCCAAGGTGGACTCCACCAAGGGAGCTGATACGTCTCCGACGTATCGATAATTTCTTATGTTCTATGCCATATTATTGATGATACCTACATGTTTTATGCACACTTTATGTCATATTCGTGCATTTTCTGGAACTAACCTATTAACAAGATGCCGAAGTGCCAGTTCCTATTTTCTGCTGTTTTTGGTTTCAGAAATCCTAGTAACGAAATATTCTCGGAATTGGACGAAACGAAGACCCAGGGGCCTATTTTTCCACGGAGCTTCCAGAAGACCGAAGAACATACGAAGTGGGGCCACGAGGTGGCGACACCACATGGCGGCGTGGCCAAGGGGGGGCCCGCGCCGCCCTGTGGTGTGGGCCCCTCGTCGGCCCCGACTCCGCCCTTCCGCCTACTTAAAGCCTCCGTCGCGAAACCCCGAGGCGAAAAACCACGATACGGAAAACCTTACCGAGACGCCGCCGCCGCCGATCCCATCTCGGGGGATTCCGGAGATCTCCTCCGGCACCCTGCTGGAGAGGGATTCATCTCCCGGAGGACTCTACACCGCCATGGTCGCCTCCGGAGTGATGAGTGAGTAGTTCACCCCTGGACTATGGGTCCATAGCGGTAGCTAGATGGTTGTCTTCTCCTCATTGTGCTTCATTGTTGGATCTTGTGAGCTGCCTAACATGATCAAGATCATCTATCTGTAATTCTATATGTTGTGTTTGTCGGGATCCGATTGATAGAGAATACCATGTCATGTTAATTATCAAGTTATTACATATGTGTTGTTTATGATCTTGCATGCTCTCCGTTACTAGTAGAGGCTCTGGCCAAGTTTTTTCTTTTAACTCCAAGAGGGAGTATTTATGCTCGATAGTGGGTTCATGCCTGCATTGACACTAGGACGAGTGACGAAAAGTTCTAAGGTTGTGTTGTGCTTGTTGCCACTAGGGATAAAACATTGGCGCTATGTCCAGAGGATGTAGTTGTTGATTACATTACGCACCATACTTAATGCAATTGTCCGTTGCTTTGCAACTTAATACTTGGAAGGGGTTCGGATGATAACCTGAAGGTGGACTTTTTAGGCATAGATGCCGTTGGATGGCGGTCTATGTACTTTGTCCTAATGCCCAATTAAATCTCACTATACTTATCATGTCATGTATGTGCATTGTTATGCCCTCTCTATTTGTCAATTGCCCGATCGTAATTTGTTCACCCAACATGCTTTTATCTTATGGGAGAGACACCTCTAGTGAACTGTGGACCCCGGTCCATTCTTTAATACTTGAAATACAAATCTGCTCGCAATACTTGTTTTTACTATTTTCTCTGCAAACAATCATCTTCCACACAATACGGTTAATCCTTTGTTACAGACAAGCCGGTGAGATTGACAACCTCATCTGTTTCGTTGGGGCAAAGTACTTTGGTTGTGTTGTGCGGGTTCCACGTTGGCGCCGGAATCCACTGGTGTTGCGCCGCACTACATCCCGCCGCCATCAACATTCAACGTGCTTCTTGGCTCCTCCTGGTTCGATAAACCTTGGTTTCTTTCGAGGGAAAACTTGCTGCTGTGCGCATCATACCTTCCTCTTGGGGTTGCCCAACGAACGTGTGAAATACACGCCATCAAGCATATTTTCACGGCGCCGTTGCCGGGAGATCAAGACACGCTGCAAGGGGAGTCTCCACTTCTCAATCTCTTTACTTTGTTTTTGTCTTGCTTTATTTTATTTACTACTTTATTTGCTGCATTATATCAAAACACAAAAAAATTAGTTGCTAGCTTTACTTTATTTACTGTCTTGTTTGCTATATCGAAAACACAAAAAAATTAGTTTACTTGCATTTACTTTATCTAGTTAGTTTTATTTACTACTGCTAAAATGGCCAACCCTGAAAATACTAAGTTGTGTGACTTCACTAGCACAAATAATAATGATTTCTTATGCACACCTATTGCTCCACCTGCTACTACATGCAGAATTCTTTGAAATTAAACCTGCTTTATTGAATCTTGTTATGCGAGAGCAATTTTGCAGTGTTAGTTACGATGATGCTGCTTGCCCATCTCAATAATTTTGTTGAACTATGTGAAATGCAAAAATATAAAGATGTAGATGGTGACATTATAAAATTAAAATTGTTCCCTTTCTCATTAAGAGGAAGAGCTAAAGATTGGTTGCTATCTCTGCCTAAGAATAGTATTGATTCATGGACTAAATGCAAGGATGCTTTTATTGGTAGATATTATCCCCCTGCTAAAATTATATCTTTGAGGAGTAGCATAATGAATTTTAAACAATTAGATAATGAACATGTTGCTCAAGCTTGGGAAAGAATGAAATCTCTGGTTAAAAATTGCCCAACCCATGGACTCATGGGCGGACCCAACGTCCCTGTTGCCCGGGCACGTGCCCGGGCTTCACTTCCGCGCACGCCTGCCCTGAGGCGAATTGCAGCATAGAACGAGCGACTTCTCAACGAGCGTGCCCGGGCTTTGTTCCGCGTGTGCCTGGCGAGAGACCGATTTCGGTCGTGACAAGCGAACTAGCCATAACCCGATTTGTGACTTTGTGTAAAAACATGTATACGTAAACTATCGGTGGCCCAATCTAGGAGAACAAAGCCAGGTAACAGCATGCAGGCCGGCAGTCTCACATCAAGTACCAGAAGCCCAATAAAAGATAGACCAAGACACACCACGGCCACGCTGCTTTACTCCTCGTTTTCCTTAAATAAAAAAAAATAAAAAATATCATTGCCTATGTAGAATTGTTAGCACGTACAGTATAATTTTATATTTTCGTAAATCCCGAGTTATCAATTTGATAGCATGGTTTATATTTTTATTCTAGTTCACCCAAAAAATATTGGCTACTCAATAAGAAAAACATCTGCACTCCTTAAGTTGGTCCATCCAACTAATTTTTTTTCCTAGCTCAGCTTCCTGCAAGAATCCTACAACTACGGATTGTTGGTCCACGAGTAAGTCTACAGACATACTTGACCTAGTCGATTGGCCAAATTATGGTCACGTCCTTGAAAAACATGCTTATTTTTTTTGTATCCACCCATGGCCGGAGATGAGTCATTGCGTCGTCCAATGCAGCAAATGCAATCGACAACATGAAGCCGATGGGAGCGCAACGACTAGACAATAGGGTGTCGTGCTAGGCCAACACCATTGGGAAAGGAAGCGAAGAGAGGCTTCGCCGGTGTCGATGCAAACTAAGCCAATCCTAGCCGCACCCTCTGGTGGCAGTGGCGGCGGCGGAGGAGGGGAGGGGGAGGAGGAGCTGGCGACGGATTTATCTAGGGTTCCCCCGGTCGCCCCTCAGGAGCACAAGTTATCGAGACCCCTATTGTATTCATGTTTCCGCATAAAAGTGTGCGAAAACAATATTTTCATATGATACTTATATTTATGTACAAAAAAAAATCGCTGCCTTGCGACGCGCCCAGGCTTCAAAAAAATTCTGGGTCCGCCACTGCATGGACTGACTACTTGGATGATCATCCAAACCTTCTATGCAGGACTAAATTTTTGTTCGCGGAATTTATTGGATTCAGCTGCTGGAGGTACCTTTATGTCCATCACTCTTGGTGAAGCAACAAAGATTCTTGATAATGTGATGGTTAATTACTCTGAATGGCACACGGAAAGAGCTCCACAAGGTAAGAAGGTAAATTCTGTTGAAGAATCCTCTTCCTTGAATGATAAAGTTGATGCTATTATGTCTATGCTTGCGAATGATAGGACTAATGTTGATCCTAATAATGTTCCATTAGCTTCATTGGTTGCCCAAGAAGAACATGTTGATGTAAACTTCATTAAAAATAATAATTTCAACAACAATGCTTATCGGAACAATTCTAGTAATAACTATAGGCCATATCCTTATAATAATGGTAACGGTTATGCTAATTCTTATGGGAATTCTTACAACAATAATAGGAATACACCCCCTGGACTTGAAGCCATGCTTAAAGAATTTATTAGTACACATACTGCCTTTAACAAATCTGTTGAGGAAAAGCTCAATAAAATTGATATTCTTGTTTCTAGAGTTGATAGTCTTGCCTCTGATGTTGATCTTTTGAAATCGAAAGTTATGCCTAATAGGGATATTGAAAATAAGATTGTTACTACAGCAAATGCCATCCAAGTTAGAATTAATGAGAATATAAGATTAATGGCTGAACTGCGTGCTAGGTGGGATAGAGAAGAAAATGAAAAACTAGCTAAAGAGGAAAATGTAGCTAAAGTTTGGACTATTACCACCACTAGCAATGCTAATGATTCATATGTTGCTGCACCTCCTACTATTAATGGTAAAATAATTGGTGTTGGCAATGCTTCTACTCCTAGTGCAAAGCGCGCAAAATTACCTCGAAAGCTTGCTTGTGATAAAAGCTGCTGAAATTTTTTCCAACCTTGGGGATGATAATCCCATTGCTTTAGATTGTAATGATTTAGATTTTGATGATTGCCACATCTCTGAAGTTATAAAGTTCTTGCAAAAACTTGCTAAGAGTCCCAATGCTAGCGCTATAAATTTGGCTTTCACAAAACATATTACAAATGCTCTCATAAAAGCTAGAGAAGAGAAACTAAAACTTGAAACTTCTATTCCTAGAAAGCTAGAAGATGGTTGGGAGCCCATCATTAAAATGAGAGTCAAAGATTTTGATTGTAATGCTTTATGTGATCTTGGTGCAAGTATTTCTGTTATGCCTAAGAAAGTCTATGATATGCTTGACTTGCCACCATTGAAAAATTGTTATTTGGATGTTAATCTCGTTGATAATGCTAAAAAGAAACCTTTGGGGAAAGTTGATAATGTTCATATTATGGTTAACAATAACCTTGTCCCCGTTGATTTTGTTGTCTTGGATATTGAATGCAATGCATCTTGCCCCATTATATTGGGAAGACCTTTTCTTCGAACCGTTGGTGCTACTATTGATATGAAGGAATGTAATATTAAATATCAATTTCCTCTCAAGAAAGGTATGGAACACTTCCCTAGAAAGAGAATGAAGTTACCTTTTGATTCTATCATTAGAACAAATTATGATGTTGATGCTTCATCTCTCGATGTTACTTGAGATACACTTTCTGCGCCTAGCTGAAAGGCGTTAAAGAAAAGCGCTTATGGGAGACAACCCATGTTTTTACTCCAGTATTTTTGTTTTATATTTGTGTCTTGGAAGTTGTTTACTACTGTAGCAACCTCTCCTTATCTTAGTTTTATGTTTTGTTGTGCCAAGTAAAGTCTTTGATAGAAAAGTAAGTACTAGATTTGGATTACTGCGCAGTTCCAGATTTCTTTGTTTGTCACGAATCTGGGTCTATCTCCCTGTAGGTAGCTCAGAAAATTAAGCCAATTTACGAGCATGATCCTCAGATATGTACGCAACTTTCATTCAATTTGAGCATTTTCGTTTGAGCAAGTCTGGTGGTCTAATAAAATCCATCTTTACGGACTGTTCTGTTTTGACAGATTCTATCTTTTATTTCGCATTGCCTCTTTTGCTATGTTGGATGAATTTCTTTGATCCACTAATGTCCAGTAGCTTTATGCAATGTCCAGAAGTGTTAAGAATGATTGTGTCACCTCTGAACATGTGAATTTTTATTATGCACTAACCCTCTAATGAGTTGTTTCGAGTTTGGTGTGGAGGAAGTTTTCAAGGATCAAGAGAGGAGTATGATGCAATATGATCAAGGAGAGTGAAAGCTCTAAGCTTGGGGATGCCCCGGTGGTTCACCCCTGCATATTATAAGAAGACTCAAGCGTCTAAGCTTGGGGATACCCAAGGCATCCCCTTCTTCATCGACAACATTATCAGGTTCCTCCCCTGAAACTATATTTTTATTCCGTCACATCTTATGCACTTTGCTTGGAGCGTCGGTTTGTTTTTGTTTTTGTTTTGTTTGAATAAAATGGATCCTAGCATTCACTTTATGGGAGAGAGACACGCTCCGCTGTAGCATATGGACAAATATGTCCTTAGGCTCTACTCATAGTATTCATGGCGAAGTTTCTTCTTCGTTAAATTGTTATATGGTTGGAATTGGAAAATGCTACATGTAGTAACTCTAAAATGTCTTGGATAATTTGATACTTGGCAATTGTTGTGCTCATGTTTAAGCTCTTGCATCATATACTTTGCACCCATTAATGAAGAAATACTTAGAGCTTGTTAATTTGGATTGCATATTTGGTTTCTCTAGAGTCTAGATAACATCTAGTATTGAGTTTTGAACAACAAGGAAGACGGTATGGAGTCTTATAATGTTTACCATATGTCTTTTATGTGAGTTTTGCTGTACCGTTCATCCTTGTGTTTGTTTCAAATAACCTTGCTAGCCTAAACCTTGTATCGAGAGGGAATACTTCTCATGCATCCAAAATACTTGAGCCAACCACTATGCCATTTGTGTCCACCATACCTACCTACTACATGGTATTTATCCGCCATTCCAAAGTAAATTGCTTGAGTGCTACCTTTAAAATTCCATCATTCACCTTTGCAATATATAGCTCATGGGACAAATAGCTTAAAAACTATTGTGGTATTGAATATGTACTTATGCACTTTATCTCTTATTAAGTTGCTTGTTGTGCGATAACCATGTTTACGGGGACTCCATCAACTATTCTTTGTTGAATATCATGTGAGTTGCTATGCATGTCCGTCTTGTCCGAAGTAAGAGAGATCTACCACCTTCATGGTTGGAGCATGCATATTGTTAGAGAAGAACTTTGGGCCGCTAACTAAAGCCATGATTCATGGTGGAAGTTTCAGTTTGGACATATATCCTCAATCTCATATGAGAATAATAATTGTTGCCACATGCTTATGCATTAAAGAGGAGTCCATTATCTCGTTGTCCATGTTGTCCCGGTATGGATGTCTAAGTTGAGAATAATCAAAAGCGAGAAATCCAAAATGCGAGCTTTCTCCTTAGACCTTTGTACGAGGCGGCATGGAGGTACCCCATTGTGACACTTGGTCAAAACATGTGCATTGCAAAGATCCGGTAGTCCAAGTTAATTAGGACAAGGTGCGGGCACTATTAGTATACTATGCATGAGATTTGCAACTTGTAAGATATAATGTACATAACTCATATGCTTTATTACTACCGTTGACAAAATTGTTTCATGTTTTCAAAATAAAAGCTCTAGCACAAATATAGCAATCGATGCTTTCCTCTTTGAAGGACCATTCTCTTTACTTTTATGTTGAGTCAGTTCACCTATCTCTCTCCACCTCAAGAAGCAAACACTTGTGTGAACTGTGCATTGATTCCTACATACTTGCATATTGTACTCGTTATATTACTCTATGTTGACTATTATCCATGAGATATACATGTTACAAGTTGAAAGCAACCGCTGAAACTTAATCTTCCTTTGTGTTGCTTCAATACCTTTACTTTGATTTATTGCTTTATGAGTTAACTCTTATGCAAGACTTATTAATACTTGTCTTGAAGTACTATTCATGAAAAGTCTTTGCTTTATGATTCACTTGTTTACTCATATCATTACCATTGTTTTGATCGCTGCATCCACTACATATGTTTACAAATAGTATGATCAAGGTTATGATGGCATATCACTTCAGAAATTATCTTTGTTATCGTTTTACCCATCGGGACGAGACGAGAACTAAGCTTGGGGATGCTTGATACGTCTCCGACGTATCGATAATTTCTTATGTTCTATGCCATATTATTGATGATACCTACATGTTTTATGCACACTTTATGTCATATTCGTGCATTTTCCGGAACTAACCTATTAACAAGATGCCGAAGTGCCGGTTCCTGTTTCTCGCTGTTTTTGGTTTCAGAAATCCTAGTAACGAAATATTCTCGGAATTGGACGAAACGAAGACCCAGGGGCCTATTTTTCCACGGAGCTTCCAGAAGACCGAAGAAAACATACGAAGTGGGGCCACGAGGTGGCGACACCACATGGCGGCGCGGCCAAGGGGGGGCCCGCGCCGCCCTATGGTGTGGGCCCCTCGTCAGGCCCCCGACTCTGCCCTTCCGCCTACTTAAAGCCTTCGTCGCGAAACCCCTGAGGCGAAAAACCACGATACGGAAAACCTTACTGAGACGCCGCCGCCGCCGATCCCATCTCGGGGGATTCCGGAGATCTCCTCCGGCACCCTGCCGGAGAGGGATTCATCTCCCGGAGGACTCTACACCGCCATGGTCGCCTCCGGAGTGATGAGTGAGTAGTTCACCCCTGGACTATGGGTCCATAGCAGTAGCTAGATGGTTGTCTTCTCCTCATTGTGCTTCATTGTTGGATCTTGTGAGCTGCCTAACATGATCAAGATCATCTATCTCGTAATTCTATATGTTGTGTTTGTCGGGATCCGATGGATAGAGAATACCATGTCATGTTAATTATCAAGTTATTACATATGTGTTGTTTATGATCTTGCATGCTCTCCGTTACTAGTAGAGGCTCTGGCCAAGTTTTTTCTTTTAACTCCAAGAGGGAGTATTTATGCTCGATAGTGGGTTCATGCCCGCATTGACACCGGGACGAGTGACAGAAAGTTCTAAGGTTGTGTTGTGCTTGTTGCCACTAGGGATAAAACATTGGCGCTATGTCCGAGGATGTAGTTGTTGATTACATTACGCACCATACTTAATGCAATTGTCTGTTGCTTTGCAACTTAATACTTGGAAGGGGTTCGGATGATAACACTGAAGGTGGACTTTTTAGGCATAGATGCGGTTGGATGGCGGTCTATTTACTTTGTCGTAATGCCCAATTAAATCTCACTATACTTATCATGTCATGTATGTGCATTGTTATGCCCTCTCTATTTGTCAATTGCCCGACTGTAATTTGTTCACCCAACATGCTTTTATCTTATGGGAGAGACACCTCTAGTGAACTCGTGGACCCCGGTCCATTCTTTAATACTCGAAATACAAATCTGCTGCAATACTTGTTTTTACTATTTTCTCTGCAAACAATCATCTTCCACACAATACGGTTAATCCTTTGTTACAGCAAGCCGGTGAGATTGACAACCTCATCTGTTTCGTTGGGGCAAAGTACTTTGGTTGTGTTGTGCGGGTTCCACGTTGGCGCCGGACTCCTGGTGTTGCGCCGCACTACATCCCGTCGCCATCAACCTTCAACGTGCTTCTTGGCTCCTCCTGGTTCGATAAACCTTGGTTTCTTTCTGAGGGAAAACTTGCTGCTGTGCGCATCATACCTTCCTCTTGGGGTTGCCCAACGAACGTGTGAAATACACGCCATCAGGGGCCGGCCACCCCCCCACATGGAAGGGTGGGAATCCCACTTGAGGTGGAAGTCCCACCTTGGGTAGGTTTCATGTCATATGGAAGGTTTTGGTTTGGGGTCTTATTCGAAGACTTGTAGACCAACTCTTGGGTGTTCCACCTATATAATGAGGGACAAGGGGAGGGGGCCGGCCACCCCAACACAACAAGCCCATAGCTTGGCCGCACCCCTAAGTGGCCGGCCACCCCCTCTTCCCAAACCCTAGCCGCCCCACCTCCTCCACCTCTCCCGCAACGCTTAGCGAAGCTCCGCCGGAGTTCTTCATCGCCACCGCCACCACGCCGTCGTGCTGCCGGATTCAAGGAGGAGCTACTACTTCCGCTGCCCGCTGGAAGGGCAGAAGGACGTCGTCTTCATCAACACCGAACGTGTGACCGGGTACGGAGGTGCTGCCCGATCGTGGCACCGTGATCAAGATCTTCTACGCGCTTTTGCAAGCGGCAAGTGATCGTCTACCGCATCAACAAGAGCCTCATCTTGTAGGCTTTGGAATCTTCAAGGGTGAGTCTCGATCATCTCCTCGTTGCTCCCATCTTCTAGATTGCATGTTGGCTTGGTTTGCGTTCTCGCGGTAGGAAATTTTTTGTTTTCTATGCAACGTATCCCTACACTAAGTTTGATCAGGTGACTTGTGAACAAGGCTTCTTTTATATCACAGGAACCATGTACTATGTAGTTAGCCTCATTTATACACAAATTGACATATACACAAATTGAACTATATAGTTAACCTCATTTATAAACATAAGTGTATTAACTAAATTGGACACATCTGCAGGAAACCGAAGCCAGCAATAATAAAAGGTTACCAAAGGCTGGCATGAATTTTTTGTCCGAAGAGGAAGCTTATTCCTTTTATAACCAGTATGCTGAAAATGCGGGTTTCAACGTTCGAAGAGGCAGTAAGCATAAAGTGAAGAACACTAATACAATACAACAAAGGACTTTCTTCTGTTCTCGGCAAGGTATGAACTACGACAATAACTTTATTAATTTGTTTGGAGTATAATCAATTTTAGATGAACTACGACAATAACTTTATTAATTACTACGATCCCGTGCTGAAGAGCCAGGTGCAGCTACAACACCGAGCTCCTCTTCTTCAGCACGCCGCAGGTCGGGCCCTCCACCTGGCCGCGAACGACGAGCCCTGCAGGGGCGAGCGCAAGAAGTCCACCCACCGGAGGCAGTCCTTCCTGGCGGCGCTCTTCGGGGGCGGGCGGCACCACGGGCGTAGCTTCTGCTCTCGAGTCGGTCGAAGCAGCCATCCGGGATTCACCTCCTGCAGGTCTGTCCTAGCAAACTCGACAGGCGACCAGCTTCCCTTCCGCCGCTGGCCGAAGGAGTTGTAGTTCGCGAGGGAGAGGAAGGGGGCCGGCTGGAAGGAACGGGGGCGACGGAGGGCATCACACCGGCTTCGTCCCCTCCGCCTTCTTTCTGTGGTTCAGCTCCGAGTTCACATGGGGAAGAGGAAGTAGTGCTGTACGACCGGTCGCCGCTCGTATCGCTTCGTATTACGCGGATAGTTTTGTTTTTTTAGAAAAAAAGCAGCCGCGTGGGGGAGGTCCTTGGATGCTTGCCGCGTAGCTGGGTGCACCGATGGGAGCAGAAACGGGGCGCAGGCAAGCCCCGTCCGCGAGAACCATGCCATGTCCTATATATACGGCACACATATGCATCATTCTGTGCCTAATATGCGCCATGGCTGCAAAATCCATGCATGCATGTACCACCTACTCTTCCATTTCGTAAAAAAATCCATTTTCTTAATAACCGCTCCAGTGGGTAACATAGACTATTAAGGGCGATTTAGGGCATGTACAATGGTATGGAAGATATGTTTTCTCTTAGTAGCCCACGTTATCAAGATAAGACAATAAATATTAGAGGTACAATGCATTATTTCTTATTGTCACCCCCTTACAATAAATGATAATTAATTATTTTTAGTAAAAAAATCGTGTGGCTGAGGGAAGACAAGCCGTACAATGGAGAGAATAGTCTTCTCTTATTTCATAAGAGATCATCCATTAGCTAAGGGAAGACAACCTTCTCTTTCTTTCTTCCCTCTCCTCCAACTAAGTAAAAATCCTACGTGACAAGCATAAAGGAAGGCTAACATCACCCCATTGTGCATGCCCTTATGCATCTGCCAAATCAATTGGATACCACATGAACAATTATCTATCATAAGAAGTACAAGAGCATGATCAGCTGAAGTAAATCTCAACACGGATAGTTCGTAACATTCAGAACTCCACATGGACAGATCTTGCATCATCATCTCCAGGACACGACGAAACAAAGTGAGCATCCACTTAGTACTAGTATTTATATCAAGTAAATAGTGATTTATGTCATGCAACGAAGCAACATGCCTAAGTATGGGAGTGCTAGAGTTTAGACAAGTGTGGTCCAAATTTTCGTGATGAAACCGGAAATGCAAGTGATCAAGATATATAATGCAAGCAAGTCTAAGTCGGTTGCACGCACAAGCTGCACGCGGTACCTCTGCCCCTATTGCTACTTATAGACTTCACCGGTGCCGCCACTTTTTCTCATCTCTCTCTCTCTCTCTCTAATGCAGTTTTCATCCACAGCCTTTGATTAAGTTACAAGCAAAACATCTCGGATGCGTCGTGCCCCGGATCAGTGACTTGGAGGGTGGGTGGCAATTCTCCATCACTAATTAAATTACCATGATTTTCTCTACCTTAATTAATAACCTCTCAAATTGATCCGGTGAATGATTCAAGGCGCCCCCATGAAAACCATTCCAATGCTTATGTATACCTCACGGCTACATCATGCTGAGCTCAATGTGCGTCCTAGCCGCGAAATCTATGCATGCATGTACCGCATACTTTGTTCGTTCCGCAAAAGAATGCCTACTAACTGCTCCAAGCTCCAGCAATCCGGCGGCCCATGAAAGCCATGCAATTGTATATGTCATCATGCTGATCTCAATGCGCCGGCCAAATCCATGCATGTGCCACCTACTTCTTTATGAATATTGGCAAACCTTTCATGATAGACTTTTGGCTAAATTTACAAGCCTTCTTTTACAAAACCGGAATACCTCTTTTTCTTTGCTACATGTCCACCTTTTCTTTCCTAGATAGATAGATGAACCATTCGATTGGGTTCCTAGAAATCAGCTCGTGCTTGATAATGGTGCTTTGAGTTAACAGGTTAAGAGGCAAATGTAAATTCAAGCCAAAGCTTCATACACAACAAATCGGGCGTCTACTTGAGACGGATACGGAATCTATTTTTGAGCAAGTATAGGTATGTTCCACAAAGTCTGAAATGTTTTGATTCTACAGAAATACAGAAGACGAAAAAAGCAATACATGCATCTCAACATCGTGAAATGTTAATTCTCTCGGTTTTGGCATACAAAAAACCCACATGGATCTCTCACTCTTCCATCAGGTTAAATATGATCAGACGAAGAAATTTCTAATACCAAATTACATTAAAAAGGGACCTTCCATTCCATCCACAATTCCACATAGATGCCCCATAGATGCCCTTGGCCAAACAACGACAGCAGTCCACCTAAATCAGTCAATCAAATCAACAAACAAACAATATCTGGCCAGCCGGATCTCCAGCTCCACTCTCCCCTTCACCAGCAAGTGCCACGGCAACCTGTTGCACGTGCATCCTATCACCTGCACGACAAAAGGTTCAGCTCCACGAACAGCACATGAAACTATTGCTCAACACGCAAATATCACAGGCACAAAGAAAATTTACAACAAGTGACATATTTATACCAGCAAAACTTGGTCAGCATTAGGATTGGTTAGACCATATGAAATAAAATTGGTCAGCGAGTGACTATTTGATCTACAAACTAGGCAAGTGATCCTTCTGCAACTAAAATTCACTAAATGACTTGTATATCGGGTTATCCGGACTACACCAGGCATGGCATGATCTATAAAAGCATGTACAATATCGGGAACTAATATGACGAGAGGAGGCACGTAGAACTGACCAGGAAGGAGGTGAAGCCAGCGCCACCACGGTTGCCACATGGCCAGCGCGGGTGCCATGGCACCAACCAAAGGAAGAAAAAGAGGCCGAGAGGGCCAACCATGGCCTACGACTGCACTACAGAAGGCTCTGGTCGACCCCGCAGTCACCCATCTTTGCCACCATCAGGATCAGGATGCATGACAATTAATCACATAAAGTTCAAAGAGTAATTGTTTCAAAAACAAATATATACTTGCAGAACAAGAAGGAACTGTTGAGCCCAAGAACACAGTGACTTGAATCTAAGAAACTATAAATTTAGCACAAAGACATTTCCAGGCAGTTGAAAAAGAAGAGTTTCACTAGGACTAGCATGAATCAAATAACAATAGGACTAAATAGCACTACGTGCCCAGCTTGTAAACCTTAAATAGCACTAAATCACGCGTATGGTCATAAGAGATGGCCAATATACTGGTAAGAATTGCAGAAAAGTGTCGCTTACGGATTAATGAAAGAAAATGGAGGCAGTCTTCTAAAAGAGCAACAAAGTTTCAACCATGAGCAACAGGCCAGTACCTAGGAAATTTTGATGCAGATGAGTTAAGACCTGCTGTAAATTTTGATGGTGATTTTTACCAACAAAAAATGCCAAGACCAGCACTTTGTATGGGCACAATTTATATCCATTGCTCCCACCAGCCATCGAATGATATAGATCAAACAAAGATCAATACAACACAATACCGACACAGTAGTTGGTATTGATGGTATTGGCAACATAATAACAGAAACTTTATGCCATCAACACAAAATCTTCAATTGCCAGAAATACTACAGCAGGGCCTCTAATAACCAGGCCCAGATGTCAAGTTCTTAAATAATAAACTAGGCTTTTCGATCAAGGAGCATAGCCCCAGCTGCATCCAAAGGATGCACACAGCTTTCTTCTTTATTAAATTATTCGCAATGCCTTACAAGGGAATACAAAGATCAATCTCGAAGCCTCCTTTCTAGCGACAACTCCCTATACCTACGATGAAGGGGGGACCATAAACAAGGCCATACTCCCTGACGGTACACCAACACACATCATCCAAAAAGCAAAACCCTGAGGGTGGACCATTGCACACGTCGCAGAGTTCGCAACCGCCATCTATCTCTTACCCATCTCCAAGCGAGATCAACGTCTTGACCGTGCCAGGCCTGCCGTCGATGTCACCATAACACCAAACAACTCCACCATCCTGCCCGCGTCCAGCAATCCTTGCCCGTCTTCGATACCCCGCAGCTCCACGCCACTGAGAATCATCGATGACAACATGGTAGATGAACACCACTCCACCAAAAACCACCTCCATCCAGCAGCTGCTCCAAAAACGATGCCCGAAGAGGTAGCACGACGCAGGAAGCGCCTTCATCGTCCGATCCTGGCTGGATCTAGGGTTTCCCCCGGAGCAGCACGAGTGAGTTCCCGCGGACTGTGACGATGATGCCTTCAAGAAGGAAGCGAAGCTTAACGCCGCCATCGCCCGCCAATCTTGACACGGTTTTCACCGACAGCCGCGAGTTCCCAACTCGGCGAGAGCAAACGGAGAGGTCATCAAAGATGATGCCTTCGCAGGGGAACGATGCCAATAGCCGCCACCATCATCCGCCAAGAACGAAGTCAAGGCTCGGTGTTCATCGGTGGTCGATGACGCGTAAAGCACACGCCCGTTGGGAACCCCAAGAGGAAGGTGTGATGCGTACAGTAGCAAGTTTTCCCTCAGAAAGAAACCAAGGTTATCGAACCAGTAGGAGCCAAGAAGCACGTTGAAGGTTGATGGCGGCAGAGTGTAGTGCGGCGCAACACCAGAGATTCCGGCGCCAACATGGAACCTGCACAACACAATCACAGAACTTTGCCCCAACGTAACAGTGAGGTTGTCAATCTCACCGGCTTGCTGTAACAAAGGATTAGATGTATAGTGTGGATGATGATGATTGTTTGCCAAGAACAGTAAAGAACAATTGCAGCAGATTGTATTTCAGATGTAAAGAATAGGACCGGGGTCCACAGATCACTAGTGGTGTCTCTCCCATAAGATAAACAGATGTTGGGTGAACAAATTACGGTTGGGCAATTGACAAATAAAGAAGGCATAACAATGCACATACATATATCATGATGAGTACTATGAGATTCAATCAGGGCATTACGACAAAGTACATAGACCGCTATCCAGCATGCATCTATGCCTAAAAAGTCCACCTTCGAGGTTATCATCCGAACCCCTCCGGTATTAAGTTGTAAACAACGAGACAATTGCATTAAGTATGGTGCGTAATGTAATCAACACAAATATCCTTAGATAAAGCATCGATGTTTTATCCCTAGTGGCAACAGACACATCCACAACCTTAGAACTTTCTGTCACTATGTCCCGGATTTAATGGAGGCATGAACCCACTATCGAGCATAAATACTCCCTCTTGGAGTCACAAGTATCAACTTGGCCGAGCCTCTACTAGCAACGGAGAGCATGCAAGAACATAAATAACATATATGATAGATTGATAATCAACTTGACATAGTATTCAATATTCATCGGATCCCAACAAACACAACATGTAGAATTACAAATAGATGATCTTGATCATGATAGGCAGCTCACAAGATCTAACATGATAGCACAATGAGGAGAAGACGACCATCTAGCTACTGCTATGGACCCATAGTCCAGGGGTGGACTACTCACACATCGATCCGGAGGCGATCATGGCGATGAAGAGACCTCCGGGAGATGATTCCCCTCTCCGGCGAGGGTGCCGGAGGCGATCTCTCGAATCCCCCGAGATGGGATTGGCGGCGGCGGCGTCTCCGGAAGGTTTTCCGTATCGTGGCTCTCGGTGCGGGGGTTTCGCGACGAAGACTTTAAGTAGGCGGAAGGGCAGGTCAAGGGGCGTCACGAGGGGCCCACACAACAGGGCCGCGCGGCCAAGGGCCAGGCCGCGCCGCCCTGGCGTGTCGCCGCCTAGTGGCCCCACTTCGTTTACTCCTCGGACTTCTGGAAGCTTCGTGCAAAAATAGGACCCTGGGCGTTGATTTCGTCCAATTCCGAGAATATTTCCTTACTAGGATTTCTGAAGCCAAAAACAGCAGAAAACAACAATCGGCTCTTCGGCATCTCGTCAATAGGTTAGTGCCGGAAAATGCATAAATATGACATATAATGTGTATAAAACATGTGAGTATCATCATAAAAGTAGCATGGAACATAAGAAATTATAGATACGTTTGGGACGTATCAAGCATCCCTAAGCTTAGTTCCTACTCGCCCTCGAGTAGGTAAACGATAACAAAGATAATTTCTGAAGTGACATGCTATCATAATCTTGATCATACTATTGTAAAGCATATGAGATGAATGCAGCGATTCGAAGCAATGATGAAGATAATGAGTAAACAAATGAATCATATAACAAAGACTTTTCATGAATAATACTTTCAAGACAAGCATCAATAAGACTTGCATAAGAGTTACTCATAAAGCAATAAATTCAAAGTAAAAGCATTGAAGCAACATAAAGGAAGATAAAAGTTTCAGCGGTTGCTTTCAACTTCAACATATTTATCTCATGGATAATTGCCAACACAAAGTAATATAACAAGTGCAATAAGTAAACATGTAAGAATCAATGCACACAGTTGACACAAGTGTTTTCTCCTGGGATAGAAAGAATAGGCAAACTGACTCAACAATAAAGTAAAAGATAGGCCCTTCGCAGAGGGAAGCATTGATTGCTATATTTGTGCTAGAGCTTTTCATTTTGAAAACAAGAAACAATTTTGTCAACGGTAGTAATAAAGCATATGTGTTATGTATAAAACATCTTATAAGTTGCAAGCCTCATGCATAGTATACTAATAGTGCTCGCACCTTGTCCTAATTAGCTTGGATTAACACGGATTATTATTGCATAGCATATGTTTCAACCAAGTGTCACAAAGGGGTACCTCTATGACGCCTGTACAAAGGTCTAAGGAGAAAGCTCGCATTGGAATTCTCGCTTTTGATTATTCTCAACTTAGACATCCATATCGGGACAACATAGACAACAAACAATGGACTCCTCTTTAATGCATAAGCATTCAACAACAATTAAAATTCTCATAAGAGATTGAGAATTAGTTGTCCACACTGAAACTTCCAACATGAATCATGGCTTTAGTTAGCGGCCCAATGTTCTTCTCTAACAGTATGCATACTCAAACCATTTGATTGTGAGAACCGCCCTTACTTGGACAAGACGAACATGCATAGCAACTCACATGATATTCAACAAAGGTAAAAGTTGATGGCGTCCCAGAAACATGGTTACCGCTCAACAAGCAACTTATTAAGAAATAAGACACATAAGTACATATTCTTCACCACAATAGTTTTTAAGCTATTTGTCCCATGAGCTATATATTGCAAAGACAAAGAATAGAAATTTAAAGGTAGCACTCAAGTAATTTACTTTGGAATGGCGGAGAAATACCATGTGGTAGGTAGGTATGGTGGACACAAATGGCATGGTTATTGGCTCGAAGGATTTGGATGCATGAGAAGAATTCCTCTCGATACAAGGCTAGGCTAGCAAGGTTGTTTGAAGCAAACTCAAGTATAAAAGGTGCAGCAAAGCTCACATATGAACATATTGTAACTATTATAAGACTTTACATTGTCTCCTTGTTGTTCAAACACCTCAACCGAGAAAATATCTAAACTCTAGAGATAAATCATGCAAACCAAATTTTAACAAGCTCTATGTAGTTATTCACTAATGAGTACAAGGTACATGATGCAAGAGCTTAAATAAGATCTATATGAGCACAACAATTGCCAAGTATCACATTATTCAAGACATTAAACCATTTACCACATGCGGCATTTTCTGTTTCCAACCATATAACAATGAATGAAGTAGTTTAACTCTCGCAATGAACATTAAAGATAAAGCTAAGAACATATGTGTTCATACGAAACAGCGGAGCGTGTCTCTCTCCCAAACAAAAAATGCTAGGATACGATTTTATTCAAACAAAAACAAAAACAAAAACAAACAGACGCTCCAAGTAAAGCACATAAGATGTGACGGAATAAAAATATAGTTTCACTAGAGGAACCTGATAGGTTGTCGATGAAGAAGGGATGCCTTGGGCATCCCCAAGCTTAGACGCTTGAGTCTTCTAAAAATATGCAGGGATGAACCACGGGGCATCCCCAAGCTTAGACTTTTCACTCTTCTTGATCATATTGTATCATCCTCCTCTCTTGACCCTAGAAAACTTCCTCCACACCAAACTCGAAACAAACTCATTAGAGGGTCAGTGCATAATTCATATATTCAGAGGTGACATAATCATTCTTAACACTTCTGGACATTGCACAAAGCTACTGAAAGTTAATGGAACAAAGAAATCCATCAAACATAGCAAAACGGGCAATGCGAAATAAAAGGCAGAATCTGTCAAAACAGAACAGTTCGTAAAGACGAATTTTAAAGAGGCACCAGACTTGCTCAGATGAAAATGCCCAAATTTAATGAAAGTTGCGTACATATCTGAGGATCACGCACGTAAATTGGCAGATTTTTTTGATTTTTCTACAGAGACTACTGCTCAAATTCGTGACAGCAAGAAATCTGTTCCTGCGCAGCAATCCAAATCTAGTATTGGCTTTACTATCAAAGACTTTACTTGGCACAACAATGCAATAAAATAAAGATAAGGAGAGGTTGCTACAGTAGTAAACAACTTCCAAGACTCAAATATAAAATAAAGTGCAGAAGTAAAATAATGGGTTGTCTCCCATAAGCGCTTTTCTTTAACGCCTTTCAGCTAGGCGCAGAAAGTGTGAATCAAGTAACATCAAGAGACGAAGCATCAACATCATAATTTGTCCTAATAATAGAACCATAAGGTAACTTCATTCTCTTTCTAGGGAAGTGTTCCATACCTTTCTTGAGAGGAAATTGATATTTAATATTACCTTCCTTCATATCAATGGTGGCACCAACAGTTCGAAGAAAAGGTCTTCCCAATATGATGGGACAAGATGCATTGCATTCAATATCCAAGACAACAAAATCAACGGGGACAAGGTTATTGTTAACCATAATACGAACATTATCAATCCTCCCCAAAGGTTTCTTTATAGCATTATCAGCGAGATTAACATCCAAATAACAGTTCTTCAATGGTGGCAAGTCAAGCATATCATGAATTTTCTTAGGCATAACAGAAATACTTGCACCAAGATCACATAAAGCATTACAATCAAAATCATTGACCCTCATCTTAATGATGGGCTCCCAACAATCTTCTAACTTCCTAGGAATAGAAGTCTCAAGTTTTAGTTTCTCCTCTCTAGCTTTTATGAGAGCATTTGTAATATGTTTTGTAAAGGCCAAATTTATAGCACTAGCATTGGGACTTTTAGCAAACTTTTGTAAGAACTTTATAACTTCAGAGATGTGACAATCATAAAAATCTAAACCATTATGATCTACAGCAATGGGATCATTATCCCCAATATTTTGAAAAATTTCAGCAGTTTTATCAATTTCAGCAGTTTTAGCGAGGTTCGAGTAATTTTGCACGCTTCGCACTAGGAGTAGTAACATTGCCAACACCAATTATTTTACCATTGATAGTAGGAGGTGTAGCAACATGTGAATCATTAACATTACTAGTGGTGGTAATAGTCCAAACTTTAGCTACATTATTCTCTTTAGCTAGTTTGTCGTTTTCTTCTCTTTCCCACCTAGCATGCAATTCAGCCATCGATCTAATATTCTCATTAATTCGAACTTGGATGGCATTTGCTGTAGTAACAATCTTATTTCCAATATCCTTATTAGGCATAACTTTCAATTTTAAAAGATCAACATCGGAGGCAAGACTATCAACCTTAGAAGCGAGAATATCAATTTTATCGAGCTTTTCCTCAACAGATTTGTTAAAAGCAGTTTGTGTACTAATAAATTCTTTAAGCATAGCTTCAAGACCAGGGGGTACACTCCTATTATTGTTGTAAGAATTCCCATAAGAATTACCATAACTATTACCATTAGCAGAAGGATATGGCCTATAGTTGTTACCAGAATTATTCCTATAAGCATTGTTGTTGAAATTATTATTTTTAATGAAGTTCACATCAACATGTTCTTCTTGGGCAACCAATGAAGCTAAAGGAACATTATTAGGATCAACATTAGATCTACCATTCACAAGCATAGACATAATAGCATCAATCTTATCACTCAAGGAGGAGGTTTCTTCAACAGAATTTACCTTCTTACCTTGTGGAGCTCTTTCCGTGTGCCATTCGGAGTAATTTGTCATCATATCATCAAGAAGCTTTGTTGCCGCCCCCAAAGTGATGGACATAAAGGTACCTCCAGCAGCTGAATCCAATAGGTTCCGCGAAGAAAAATTCAATCCTGCATAAAAGGTTTGGATGATCATCCAAGTAGTTAGTCCATGGGTTAGGCAATTCTTTACCAAAGATTTCATTCTCTCCCATGCTTGAGCAACATGTTCATTATCTAATTGCTTAAAATTCATTATGCTACTTCTCAAAGATATAATTTTAGCGGGAGGATAATATCTACCAATAAAAGCATCCTTACATTTAGTCCATGAATCAATACTATTTCTAGGCGAGAGATAGCAACCAATCTTTAGCTCTTCCTCTTAAAGAGAAAGGAAACAATTTTAATTTTATAATGTCACCATCTACATCCTTATACTTTTGCATTTCACATAGTTCAACAAAATTATTAAGATGGGCAGCAGCATCATCGGAACTAACACCAGAAAATTGCTCTCTCATAACAAGATTCGAGTAAAGCAGGTTTAATTTCAAAGAATTCTGCTTGTAGTAGCAGAGTGGAGCAATAGGTGTGCATAGGAAATCATTATTATTTGTGCTAGTGAAGTCACACAACTTAGTATTCTCAACAGTACCCATTTTAGCAGTAGTAAATAAAGCAAACTAAATAAAGTAAATGCAAGTAACTAATTTTTTTGTGTTTTTAATATATGGAGAACAAGACAGTAAATAAAATAAAACTAGCAACTAATTTTTTTGTGTTTTTAATATAGAGAGTAAACAAAATAGTAAATAAAGTAAAGCAAGACAAAAACAAAGTAAAGAGATTGGAAGTGGGAGACTCCCCTTGCAGCGTGTCTTGATCTCCCCGGCAACGGCGCCAGAAAAAATGCTTGATGACGCGTAAAGCACACGCCCGTTGGGAACCCCAAGAGGAAGGTGTGATGCGTACAGTAGCAAGTTTTCCCTCAGAAAGAAACCAAGGTTATCGAACCAGTAGGAGCCAAGAAGCACGTTGAAGGTTGATGGCGGCGGAGTGTAGTGCGGCGCAACACCAGGGATTCCGGCGCCAACGTGGAACCTGCACAACACAATCACGGAACTTTGCCCCAACGTAACAGTGAGGTTGTCAATCTCACCGGCTTGCTGTAACAAAGGATTAGATGTATAGTGTGGATGATGATTTTTGTTTGCGAAGAACAGTAAAGAACAATTGCAGCAGATTGTATTTCAGATGTAAAGAATAGGACCGGGGTCCACAGATCA
This sequence comes from Lolium rigidum, assembly GCF_022539505.1. Taxonomy (NCBI): domain Eukaryota; kingdom Viridiplantae; phylum Streptophyta; class Magnoliopsida; order Poales; family Poaceae; genus Lolium; species Lolium rigidum. The sequence goes on along the minus strand of NC_061511.1, from coordinate 186,104,644 downwards.
CTAGTGGTGTCTCTCCCATAAGATAAAAAGATGTTGGGTGAACAAATTACAGTTGGGCAATTGACAAATAAAGAAGGCATAACAATGCACATACATATATCATGATGAGTACTATGAGATTCAATCAGGGCATTACGACAAAGTACATAGACCGCTATCCAGCATGCATCTATGCCTAAAAAGTCCACCTTCGAGGTTATCATCCGAACCCCTCCGGTATTAAGTTGTAAACAACGGACAATTGCATTAAGTATGGTGCGTAATGTAATCAACACAAATATCCTTAGATAAAGCATCGATGTTTTATCCCTAGTGGCAACAAGCACATCCACAACCTTAGAACTTTCGTCACCTGTCCCAGATTTAATGGAGGCATGAACCCACTATCGAGCATAAATACTCCCTCTTGGAGTCACAAGTATCAACTTGGCCGAGCCTCTACTAGCAACGGAGAGCATGCAAGAACATAAATAACATATATGATAGATTGATAATCAACTTGACATAGTATTCAATATTCATCGGATCCCAACAAACACAACATGTAGAATTACAAATAGATGATCTTGATCATGATAGGCAGCTCACAAGATCTAACATGATAGCACAATGAGGAGAAGACGACCATCTAGCTACTGCTATGGACCCATAGTCCAGGGGTGGACTACTCACACATCGATCCGGAGGCGATCATGGCGATGAAGAGACCTCCGGGAGATGATTCCCCTCTCCGGCGAGGTGCCGGAGGCGATCTCCTGAATCCCCGAGATGGGATTGGCGGCGGCGGCGTCTCGCGGAAGGTTTTCCGTATCGTGGCTCTCGGTACTGGGGGTTTCGCGACGAAGACTTTAAGTAGGCGGAAGGGCAGGTCAAGGGGCGTCACGAGGGGCCCACACAATAGGGCCGCGCGGCCAAGGGCCAGGCCGCGCCGCCCTGGCGTGTCGCCGCCTCGTGGCCCCACTTCGTTTACTCCTCGGACTTCTGGAAGCTTCGTGCAAAAATAGGACCCTGGGCGTTGATTTCGTCCAATTCCGAGAATATTTCCTTACTAGGATTTCTGAAACCAAAAACAGTAGAAAACAACAACTGGCTCTTCGGCATCTCGTCAATAGGTTAGTGCCGGAAAATGCATAAATATGACATATAATGTGTATAAAACATGTGAGTATCATCATACAAGTAGCATGGAACATAAGAAATTATAGATACGTTTGGGACGTATCAGTGGCCCCTTCACCGCTAGCTCGTCGTCGACTAGATCTTCATCGCCGGGGTAGAGGGATCTCGTGATCCGCCACCCCAGCAACCAGCCGACCTCCTCTGGCGAAGAAGAAGGCCGCCTCCACCTTCGAACCCAAGGCTGCTCCCCGGGCGACCTCGTACTGCGGGAGAAGCCCAAGATCATCGCCCCTCACCGGCGAGAGGCGGAGGGAATGGCGCTGTCCACCACCACCAGCCACCACCGGCGTGCCGCCGATGGGAGGCGGGGAGGCCTCAACACAGGCTCTGGCCATCGTCCCCATCAGTCCATGCAGGAGGCGGGAGGGCCGCCATCGCCCCTCCATCCTCGTCAGACCGTCGCCTCCCCGGGAGGCGGGAGGGCCGCCGCCTCCGCGCGTGAGAAACTCCCTGGGTGTCGTCCCCGCCGCGTCACGAGGGAAGGACCCCACCGCCGCCACGCCCCAAGGTCTTTGCCCCGGCGGCGCTGCCGGCGGCGACGGCGGGAGGCGGCTAGGTTTGGGAGGGTTAGGGGTGGGGGTGCGGGGGGGTGCGGCTAGGGTTGGGAGGGTGCGGCTCAAATAATAAACTAGGTGACCAGCACATAAGTACAAACGTGGTATCACAGACCACATGGGAGCCCGAGGTCGAAGGGGTATACCAGTAACTCACTGGAGATGTTGTAGCCGAGTATGAGCGTTCCAGTTACGCCATGGTGAACTCTCCGAGGAGGTAGTCAAAGCCGGGGCCCAGCCAAGCCAACAACCTCGCCTGAGGCGCATGCGGCCATAGCCACCCCAGCAGTAGCACATGCATGCATATACACATCAGGAGCAACATCAATATTGTCCCAAAATGGAAGTGTCAGAGCATGGGAAGAAGCTCTCACACATGCTCTTTGGGTTTGGGAGGGTCACTTATGTCACCACAACATCTGTCACAAGACAAATAAGCAAGAATGAGTTAGTAGTCACATCGATGAGCATATTCTTTGTACACACTGGATCAATAGACAAAAAAGGAGCTATAACACCCAGGGAAAATGCGGTTACAGGTAACAGAAGGAATTCCATGAGAACATGAATAACTAGACATCATGTAATAGAGGCTATCAAGGGGTGATTTATGCAGCTGCCAAGCAATTAGACCCCACATGAGTAATTATCTATCATAAGAAGTACAAGTACATGATCAACTGAAGTTACTAAATCTCGACACAGATGCTACCGAACATTCATAACTCCACATGGAGTGTGCATCATCATTTTCATGACTCGTAACAGAAACAGAGTGAGCATCCATTTAGTACTAGAATTTAGACCGTGCAAGTGGTGAGTTATGTGATGCAAAAGCAGCAACATGCACACGTATGGGGTCTATGGGAGTGCTGAAGTTTAGACAATGCGGTCCTAATTTATGTGATGCAACCGAAAATAATGCAAGTGATCAAGATATATAATGCAATCACAGAAATAATTAAGCGCAGAAGCAAGCTCAATTCACTAGCTTGAGTTGTCACACCTTGCAAAGCTTCGTCAGAGGACAACATATCTTCCAATAGCTAATGTGGGTGGGTATCTTGAGAGCAAACCGATGATGCCATCAACCATGCAAACCTGCCAGTAAACATATATCTGATCACTTAGTTTGTTCAAGTATGTCATCCTGTAAAAAAGATCACATCATGAACCGCATGTACACATACACCTTGTGTATGCCTTGAGCAATTGTACAAGACATACAAAGTACAATAGCTATGTGAATTAAATTGACAGGACATTGATTTTTATGTATCCACATAGAGAATTGACTAGAATATTTCAAAGATATCTCAAACTATCCCAACTTCACAAACTACAGAACTCGGTGCAAGCAATGTAAGACAAATCCCAGTGAATTATAGACACAATATTTCACTCAATTTTCACTGAATTTCAGAAGGAATTCAGCCATAAACCATCCTTTTTTACCTATTCACATCAGTTTCACAAATATATAAACACTAAAAACAAATCAAGACCAGATCTAGGACATTTTCATTTGTAGAAAAACAACATGTATCGAAATACAGAAAACTTATCAGTGCCAAGAAGAAAAAAATAGGTGCTCAGCAAGAATGGTCTGCTGCCTTGCACTCAATTCATTTGCTTTCAAGAAGGGGAGAACCAGAAACTCGACTAAACCATGGCGTCGGCGAAGAAGCCACCGCTTCAACGGTTGCACGGCGGTGAACTTGCCGTGATCACACGGTAGCGAGGCGGAAGTAGTCAAAGTTCCGGGCTAACCAGCGGATATGGTGGACGCCAGCAGCAGCAGCCCAGGCAGGCAACCACCAGCAGGAGCTCGGGGAGACCCACACTGTGCAGCTGGGTGACAACCGCCGGTGGTGTAGTCCTTGTTCGACTTCCTGTACCTGAATCAACACAAATCATTTCACTTTTATGACATCTTTTGAATCATGATAAAAAAACGCACAACCGAATCCTAGCCATATTACCAACACAAAATCAAACCAGTAAGTAATAGGCTCAATGGCAGGAGCACAGAAAAACCATTGCTTGGTGGCCGTTGTATCAAAGAGCAAGTAGAGGAAAAAGAATAAACCAATAATTTACCTAATCTGAGAGTCCACCAAAAATGGAAGTATGAGAGCATGGGAAGGTCTCAACAAAGTACAAGCATGCTCACAACTGGGCTTGCAAAGGTTTGTTCATCTACAAGAAGAAATGACATCAGTATCAAGTACTTGCAATGTTCAAGCAGAATTCAAACCACAGAAGGATAGATATATAGAAGAAAATCCTAAAATATATCCAGCAGCATATTTCTATAAGCAGGAGGTACATATGTGATATGATACAAAGAAATGAAAATTTTGAAATAACAAGATAACATATATACTGCCATAGTGGAGATATATATGATACAAAGAAGAAATAAAAATTCATTAAATCATGTTATTGGTGCCTTTTTCGCTAACTTTGTCTTGTGTTTAACAATCTCCGTTGTGCACGCGTTAACTACATCACCGAGTGTTGAGATGACTTGGTTCTATCCAAAGAAGAAAGCAAAAGATACATGAGGTTTAAGAAAGAGCTCACAACAATTAAGGACAGCTCTGTTTAAGAGTGGACAAGATGTAGAGAGCATTGGCATATTAAACAATCAGAACTCAGAAGGTGCCTAACAGCAAGTATATCACAAGATTTCCCCTTTCCTATATGTGTATACCATAAGTACAAGTGCATTTTAACTTGCACATATATGACACACAAATAAAACCCAAAATGGACCCTGCAAATATGCAGCTACCATATTTTGAAACCTGACAAGTAACAAGAGAAAAAAGAGCCATTCAGGTTAGTGAGCAGGCCATTATTTAAGAAGTACTACCTCCGGTCTGAATTAATCTACGCCGGCAGCAGGTACGATACATGCATGCACAGGCTACTCTGTGCGTCGATTAGAAAAGAACAGAGGTACTAGTATTGAGTAACACTAAAAACTAGGGTAATAAAGTGGCACGCTCTTAAGTGAAATAGTTTTTCAGTGTTTTACTTCGCGTATATGCTTAAAAGAGTAGATTCTATAACATCACAAATAGTAGGATGATTTCTCAACATTTTGCCTAATCATAATTCAGTCCATCTTGGTAACTGGATATCTGAAGGACTACAGACTTCTCGAACGAAAATATTCCTTAAAGGCATTGATTACTTTTTAAAATATATTTGTCGGGCCCATCAGGTATTTGCTTAAATGGACGGAACATTGTGTGAAAACATCAAGCGCTCACAGTGATGACCTGGTGATTTACTCAACAGTAACATTCAATCATAGAGTGATGAATATATCAAGTATGGTTGGAGGTCTGACTAACCAGTAACCAAAAATAGCGGTGAAGATTGTCTAGACATCATGGCACAGAGCATTAAGTATTGCACAAATTTAACATGGCAGGTAGATAAGGGCAAAGAATAAACCAAAAGCACTGGGAGCTGTTCACTGCCTTGCATCGTCACGGTCTAAGATGTATTATGTTGTGCCATAACTGACACGAGGAAGCTCCTGAGCTAATGTCTAAAGCTGCTTCATAGTGGCACTACATGGGTCAACCGGGCCTGGGGCCGGGCCATCCGGCGCACGGGCCGATCCAATCGAGCCACATACCAGACCATCCGGTCCAGACCGGACCTGGCGCCGGGCCGTGACCGGGGCCGAATTTGTCGCGCAGTACATGGCCTCCGGATACCACTGGAGCAGGAGCCGGTCCGCGCTGGGGTGTCCGGTCCACAGCCCGGTCAGACCGGGCGAGAGACCGGACCAGTCCGATCCAAACCGGGCGGCAGGCCAGGCCACCGCCGGGCAAAGGGGAAAGTCCCCTAGATTTTGCCCAGTGCGCACCGGTCCAGGGACCGGTCGGCGCCGGGCCAGCCGGTGCCACGGCCGGTCAGACCGGGCCCGTGGCTCGGCTAGGTGCTGAGCAGTCCTTCTTCATTTTTCTCGAAGTGGGGGTCTCCCTTTACCTTCTTGTTTCATTGATACACAATTATGCCTATTTGGCTAATACCTGGGAATAATCTTATAAACATGTATTAGACCAATTACTCTAGCAACGGTGTCATTGTTACCAAAATAATGGATAAGGGTAAAATACCCTTACAGGGTCCATGGCATGTTTGAATGAATTTAAACTAATTATGATAGTAGAATAATCTTGGCCAACCGGTAAACCACATATCAAGATCTAGGAAACAAATTATCACGTCAGTAGGTAAACTTGTGTGTTCTGCATGTTGTGAAAATAGGTTTCATGGATGCAAAAATTAGCTTCTTACCCTGTCAGCAAAAAAATTAAGTTCTTACTTCAGGCCTTCAGCAGGTAAACGCTACAGGAATAGCGCAAGGCGCCGACGGTCGGAAACCCTCGGCGTAGGTACATTGGGCTGTTGGCGTAGACTATGCCGAGGGCAGCCATCGGCGTAGCTCCTCGGCGAAAGTCCTCTTCGGCAGAGTCACATGTGCCGTCAGTGTATACCCGGTCCTCGACGTAGCCCGTAGGTTGTGCTTCCATGAAAGAAACCAAACATTGTTGATAATACTACCATATCAATCCTATTAACCCTTAGACCGTGATATAAAAACTCTTAGTTATTTTGAATTTTAAATAATTATTTAAATAAACATCAATTCTTAAGTAAAAATAATCTACTCCCTCCGATTCATATTAGTTCACTCTAATATGAATGGATCTAGATATTTTAGTTCTAGATACATCCATACTAGAGTCAAGTAATATGACACTACTAGAAAAAGCTTTTCTGTGATGCAACTTTTCTGACTTCTACGGCGCATATGCCTTGCGCAACAGTTTGTCACGCGACTGATATTTGTATTCTGTGGCGCATATGTACATGCACCACAGAATTTCTTAAAACTTCTGTGGCGCACCAGGTCAAATGCGCCACAGAAAACGTCTATGGAGCACCTAGCAGTGGTGCGCTATATAATTTTTTAAATTTTTTTTAAAAAAAATGGCGGCCAGATCTGGGGCGACCGGAATTTCGCCGGTTTTTTTTTGGAATTTCGCCGGCAGGTGAGTGGGTAGGGTGGGTGGAGGAGGAGGAGGAGGCCGGCCGAAGGAGGTGGTGGTGGTGATGGGGTGGTGGTGGTGCTGGTGGAGGAGGAGGTGCTGGTGGTGGTGCTGGTGGTGGAGGAGGAGGAGGAGGTGGTGGTGGTGTTGGTGAGTGGTTGCCGGAGGAGGAGGATGTGGTGGTGGTCATGGCTGCCGGAGGAGGAGGAGAAGGTGGTGGTGGTCGCCGGAGGAGGAGAAGATGGTGGTGGTGGTTGCCGAAGGAGGAGGAGGAGAAGGTGGTGGCTGCCGGAGGAGGAGGAGGTAGTGGTCACCGGAGGAGGGAAGCCGTGGTGGTGGTCGACGGAGGAGGAAGCCGTGGTAGTGGTGGTCGCCGGAGGAGGAAGCCGTGATGGTGGTGGAGAAGAAGGGAAGGAGAAGAAGGGAGGAGAAGTGGAGAAAAAGGAGGAGAAGTGAGGAGAAGGAGAAGTGAGGAGAAGTGGAGAAGTAGAGGAGGAGGAGAATTGCGCCTCCGCAATTCAAAATTCGGGCTAAAAATGATGTGGCACATGTCCATATGGTGCGCCACAGAATTTTTTTCGATTTTTTATATTTTTGCAGGAAAAAATCTTGAATTTGCCGTATTTTTTTACTCTTTTTGAATTTGACGATTCTAAAAATTGGCTAACTTGTTAAACCCGGGTGAATTTGGATGTAAAATTTTCTCCCGGTCATTTTGATATATTGTGCGTTTTTTCGAGTTCGTATGCAACCAGGAATCCAGTTTGATGATTTTGCAACGTAATTTTGTAAAAAATTGAAATTCATGTTTATTAATTCCGTAATAGATGACGTAATACATGGACACCTCGAAGGATTTTATTTTTTGAAATTTATATATATTTCTTTTGTATTTTACAGTGCTAAAAAAGCTGATGGGGGAGGGGGTTGTGTGGAGTCCCCAACACATTCTGTGGCGCATATTGAAACTTTTTGTGGCGCTTATGGGCATATGAGCCACAGAATTATGGACTCCGTACTGTCAGGGGTGACCCCCACAAGAAATTATATGGTCCATATGGGCAGATGCGCCACAAAAGTTCAAATTTATGTAGCGCATGTGGGCAGATGCGCCACAGAATTCCCATCGCCCATGTGCAGTACTGGAAGCCCAGTGGGCTCCATATAGATTCTGTGGCGCATCCGTCCACATGCGCCACAGAAAGCCACAATTCTATGGCGCACCAGTATTACATGCGCCACAGAAATTCAAAATTTATGTGGAGCATATTTTTATATGCGCCACAGAATTTTTTGTATGGAGCACACACTTGTAGGTGCGCCACAGAATACATTTCTACCTATAATGATTTTCCTTGTAGTGTGAATCGGAGGGACTATATGCAAGATGCAATTATTAATTTAATTTAAAAAAACTATAAATATATAAAATCCAGAATTTATGGCAAAAACTAAAATCTTCATGCTTTCATATTTCTATTTAGAATTTTGAGAATCTGAAAAAATGCCAACCGGAAAAATCCAGATGAATTCGGATGTAAACTTTTCCCACGATCATTTTGATATACTATACATTTTTCCGACTTCGTATGCAACCAGAAAAGCCGTTTTATCGCTACATGACGCAATTTTGCAAGAAAGATCAAAATTCATTTTTATTAAATTCTTTTGCAACTAGATGAAGTAACACATGGACATCTCGAATGATTTTTTTTTATCATTTTCTATCATTCAGTTGAAACTTAAAAAGGCGATCCACATGGGAGTGCGTGGAGGAAAAAGAGTTTAAGGCTATGCCGAGGGTGGCCATCGGCGTAGATTAAAATAATGGGAGGAGGCTATGAGGGCAGCCCTCGGCGTAGCACTAACGTCGTGACAACATCGTCACAGCATGGCCATGGAGGGCGCGTGCCCAGGCCTACGCCGACGGCCCGGAGTATACCGAGGGCAGCCGTCGGCGTAGAGTTACCTACGCCGAGGGCGTCGCAACGCCGACGGCTCACATGGCGGGCTGGCCTGGCTGGGCCATACGCCGACCACGCCGACCTTTTGTCCGTCGACGTATTAGCAGGCCGTCAGCGCCTTGTGCCATTCCTGTAGTGAAAATGTCATATTCTCACTAGAACAACTAGATGCAGAAACTATTTTGTTTTACTGCATAAGAAAGCACCAGTGATCTAAAAGGAAAAAATCTATATGAAAGAGAACAAAACAATATATCGTTTTGGAGGCCGAGCTACATGTAGCTCTTTATTTTTAACCAGTTGGGATTTGTATTCAAAGTTTAAAAAATCGGAACAAAATTCTGAAGGTAGCCAATGATGTGTTTTACAATGATTTAAAATCTCAATGCAAACTGATTTAATTATATTGTAGCCTACACGAAAATGACAAAATATGACAAATTTTAGAGTCTTAAAATGTGTACTATTCATTATAAAATTTATCAGAATTTTTCATTTTTGTGTAGCCTAGAATATGAAATATTGTTCGTATTGAGATTTTACACCATTTTGTATTATATATCATTGAATATCTAGAATTTTATTTCAAATTCTTAAAACTTTTAAATACGAATTTGAAGTGTTTGCAAATAAAGGGTTATGTGTAGCCTGGCCTCTATTTTAAGTTTTCCACGAGATATTTCCTTATATGGTTACAGACAAAGATAGAGATTCAGCAAGAGTATGTGGGCGTGGCACCCAGCTATCCTTGTATCTCCAGCCGGTGCCTTTGTCCCTGCTTCCATCCGCGAGATGATATGCGCTAGCTTGTATGTCCACGCCACAACTCAAGTAGATGGTGTCATTGCTAACGGAGCCAGAGGGAAAAACATTTGGAGACACTAAAAGAGAGCACCACATGCCCATGAACACCGCACGTCCACCCAAGCTCTTGACCGGGAGTAGCATCCTAGTGTCTAAATCCACTCGATACACGTCATAGCAACTCTCCAAGTAATTATTGGCTCCTGGCCGCCGTCTACACCGACGAAACCTTCTATGCACGAGCATCAACTCCCCGGAATTATTGAAGAGGTGCAAACTATCTGCCATCGGGCTGACACTCATATTGAGCTTGGCAGCCACCTCAAGCCGTGGAGTGCTCATTTCTAGCACCATGATAGCATCGTTGTTAGCAACGTAGTACAAGCGTCCTTCAAACATTATGGGGGCAGTCATGTCACTGCCATCGCAGTGTAGCAACGTCCAGTGGTCATCGCCGGGCTTGGTCATGCCAATCGTGTTGAGCATGCTTAAGCAGAATACCACTGTTGAATTGTCATTTGCAATGCCAGAGCCCCAAGCTACAAAGTTTTGGCCTAAAAGAAGGTCATCACTCTCAGGAAGGAGGTCCTGATACCCAGAGGGCAGTAGCTTGCTGAGCGGCGGGAGGTGCATGAGGTGGCGGGTCAGCGGGTTGAACATGCAGAGGGTGGTGCCGCACGCCGGCTTGTGGGCTAGCACAAGAAGGCCCTCAGGGGTAAGGGCGAGCAGCTCATGGTCACGAAGCTCAGGGATGTCGACCTGGTCACCTGGACGCACTGACCAGTGGAAGTGTTGAGGAAGCAGTGGCGGCTCGGCGTGGCGAGCTCCTCTTGGAGCATGGTCCACCTCCTTGGATGGAACCGGCAGTCCAGACAGCTGTGGGACAGTGGCTCGGTGCAACACTGACGCCAGGGGCGACACACGGCGCGGAAGCGCACATAGCCGGCGACGTCAAAAGCGAGGACGCGCTCGGCGATGATCCCCGCGGGTCCGTCATCAAGACCAGCCCAGTCCCTCCTGCGAAACAACGGAAAATCAGATCGAAATCACAATCGTGCTTTCGACCTAGTTGTGAAGAAGAAGAAATGCTTCTAGCGGATGCTTCATGCGTTCAAATATGATTGGAGATCTAGGTTTGTCCTTTGTTGAACTACTCTAAGATTGACACCGTAACTAATAAAAAATGTGTCGGCAACATCTATAGTGCATACAAATATAGTGTATGATAAATTTACTAAAACTAAGTTGGGATTGTAGACGCTGATATGCATGCTTTTCTATAATCTTAATCGAAATTAAAATAATTGAATTAAGAAGAACTTGAATTATTTCGCAAGGGAGGAGCCGATGAGGTACCAATTGTTGTTGTCAGGCTTATGAGGGCAAGCCGCGGAGCAGCAGGAGCGCAGCTTCGAATCATCCACCAAACTCCGACATGTTCGTGGCCGCTTCTTCGTCCGGCCGGCAGGTTCCATAACGACTGAGCGCGCCGCCGAGACGTTCCGTGGAGGTGCAGTGTCCAGCCCAATATATGGTGGTATATTATGCAAGTGCTGAACCAACTTTGGATCCTGGATTTGGTACTAATCCGACTCCGGCGGGAGCTCCTATTCCACGCACGGCCGCTCCGAGCTGTATCGTCCCTCCCCATACCCTGTCAGCACGACATTCAAGCCTGCCCTGTTATTTGATTAGTGATTTCCTCCGCGCAAGTACTATTTCGGTGCGTTCGCTCTCTTTCGTACATACGTTCAGCTGAACTAACCAATAGGCGTCGGCAGTGGTGTGCTCTAATCTCGATTTGCTATTTTTGGTACCTGATTTTATCTGATCTTAAGATCAAAAGTGAGAGGTGATGAATGCTTGTGTAATTATGTATAACATGATCATCGAAAATGAGATCAAGACACCAGCGAATACATATGCAGATCATCTTGCGGATGTTGATCACCAGGTACCCACGGTGTTGATTTTCTCACCATGTATGCATAGCTTCATGAGCCAGATGCTCATCACCAATTGCAAAATAACCTCATAGTACATATATGGAGACTCAAAAAACAGCCGTAAACTATGCCGACAGCTTGATCAAATTGAATTTTAAATTATGTACTTTGCTGTATATTTTATTTTCATTCACAAAAAGTATTGTGTGTTTAAAAACTAAAAATTGTTTAGGCTTAGTACGATAACAAAGTTTTATTAAAACTGAAGTAAATCAATACAATAGTACTTTAGTTCCTAGCCAGACAATACGTCAGTTTTTCTCCTTTCTCAGTTTTAAGAAAGAAAAAAAGTCCGATCTTTTTATTCAATATTTCAAAAAAGCACAATTTTAGAGAATACTTCAGTTTCGTAACCACAATATTTATCGGATCCAAACATATTAAAGTACTTAATAATTCTGTATCTTTTGAAACTGAAGTATCCACTGAATACTTCAAAAATAGTTTGATGCCAAACTAGGCCTTATGTGTTCAAAGACTAAAAATTACAAAAATAAAAAATCATTTTGGAACTCCGTTTGTGGCTATGAATGGGCATATGCCCCAAATGTAACACCTCACAGTAGCGGCCCACAATCAATTGAACCGGCGCTTTTGGAGGATGCACTGAAGATGCTCTAGTGGGCGCTATATGTATGAGTAAATAAATGGATGAATAGTCTCCTTTGTTTGTGCAATTCTCATAGTGATCATATATCTTGTTAAACAAACAACAAGGCAGGGGAACAAAACTTGATTGAAGCTAGTAGAATAACTTGGATTATGACGAAGAAAAACCCGTAACTTTTTGTGAGCACGGTACGATATGACCTCTGAAGTCTATCCATAGGTGGATCGCGATACAAATGACAAACTCATCAATCCATTCTGTAGATGAAACGCTCTTCACAGTTACCCAATCACAATGGAAAGCACAGATGCACCGGTAGAAAAGAGAGCTTTGGTTTTTTCTCCAAAGAGCATTAGCACCAGATTTGGCACGAACCGGTAGCCGGTGATAAAGGTTTTTCTGCTCCCCACGCACCTCTACCCCCCCCCCCTGTCGATCGCCTTTTTTTGCTTTCTAAAGTACAAAATAAAATGATAGAAAATTCAAAACAAAATGTTTTCAGATTCTTGTATGTTATGCAACCTACTATTCGGTGAAATTAAAAAAATTCGAATTTTCACTTTTTTTTGCAAAAAAGTTTGAAAAATGGTAAAACCGCATTTACTTTTGCATACGGCGTCGGAAAAAAACGTATAATATATCAAAATCATCGTGGAAAAAAGTTACATCCGATTTCACCGGGGTATACACGGTCAGCCAATTTTTAGATTCTCAAAATTCCAAATTAAAATATGAAAGCAGGAAGATTTAAGTTTTTTGCTAGAAATTTAGGATTTTATATATTTTTTATTTTTTTAAAATTAAAATTAATAGTTGCATCATGCATAAAGATTACCATTACTTTTAGCAAATTATAAGATTTTCAAATTTTCAGGTTTTAGGTTTGGCAAAAAAATTAAAAATAGAAAATAATTAAAAATAATACAAATTATAAAGTTAATGTTTATTTATTTATTCAAGTTTATTATTTTTGTTTATTAAAAGAATTATTTGAAATTAGAACAATAAAGAAATATGATATCGACCGACATGTTAATAGGATTGATACGATACTAGTATCACATACATGCGCGCGAAGCACTTGGATGCGGGACGGAAAGAAACTTGGAAGTTAAGCGTGCTAGTGCTAGAGTAGTGGGAGGATGGGTGACCGACCGAGAAGTTTAAGCACGAGTAAGTAATTTGACTAGAGATAAGGGTATTCTGAAAAAAAAAGAAAAAAAAGGAGTGGAAAATAATTCGAATTTTCTTTACCTAAAGGTCCTCTCGCTCGGGCGCCCGGCAGCCACCACGTTGTGCCCCTTTAGCACCGGTTCGCAACTGAACCGGTGCAAAAAGGGGGGGGGGGGGGGCTTTTGCACCGGTGCATATGGGCCTTACCAACCGGTGCAAAAGCCCCATTATCCACTAGTGATGATAGTCAAGAGTCTAAGTACAGACTACAGAGGCACACCCAGAAAATAAATGGTTCAATCATCAAGTTCGTGATTACTTCTCGGACCATGTACCACCTCACCCCTTTGATTTTTTTTGAAACAAGGCAAAAGATTTGCCATTTTCATTAATAGAGAAGAAGTTTAGAGTTTTATAATAAATGCCTAGGACATGTCCTAGGACTATATCAAAAGCCTACTCTTCCAGTATTACATTGCACAATTCCTTAGCACCGGTCAAGCACCAAGCCCGAGCCTCATCTTTGATCTTGGCGATGATAGCATTTGTGGCGGAATGGTGGTGGCGGAAGACTCTAGCGTTTCGCTCCTTCCAAACCTCACCCCTTTGAACAACCCAAAGGGAGTCATGGCGACAATCATCAGTCTTATGAGAGCGTTCCTTTGGGGAGGATCGGGATAAAGTTACTCTATACATGTTTGCTCGTGTATGCATTAGTGCTCTGGTCACTCACATCTTCCAAAACCAAACTTGATTTCATACGGGCATGGAGGCCTATGTGGAGCCCAGATTCAGGACTCCACCAGCTTATTTATCCTAGTTTATGTAATGGTCATATGTGGGCCAATGAGGTTTTTTAATAAATTGAGTCAGTTTGGTTTGGGCCTGTCCAAACCAAGGTAGAGAAGCCCACTAGGGGCTGGCCGGCCACCCCACCCCTCATATAAGTGGAGGTGCGGCTAGGGTTAGAGATAGTTCAAGTTTAGTCTCAAGATTAGGGTTTTACCCATTGCGTGTGTATACGTGTATCATCCCTCCGGGGGTATGGCGCTGCCATTTATCTATATTATCCGCTGCAAAGGTTCTTGTGTTCATCAAGGATTGTCTAGCTCAGGTTTGAGGCGTATCGTTCATCGATCCGTTGCTTGCTGGATTCGTTCCCTCTTCTCCGAGTCGCGTTCATCGCGTTGTTGGGAGGATTTACTACCCCAGGTTCTCGCTGTGAAAGATCGGGCATCAACCTAGGTGGATCTGCTGGGATCCCCCTTATCATGTGGTATCAGCTTTCTGGGTTGCTCACGGCGAGGTTTTGTTGATCGATCTCTTTGGATCGGTTTGCATCGGAGAAGATTGGCTCTAGATCGGAGGAGATTGGCTCTCGGTCGAAGGAGTTTGGTTGGAGGAAGTTTGGCGTTGTTTGATGCAGTTTGCAGGTCACCCATGGCTGTTTCGGAGGTCAAAATCACGAAAAATCGCGCCTGGAATCGGGAAGAAGACGAAGATTCGCGTCGCGCCCCGGTGCCAGGGCCGGCCGACCGGACCCTGGACCGACCGGGCCGGTCAACCAGCCGGTCAACCGGGCTACAGGCCGGGCACAGCCGGCCTAGACCGGGCCACAGCCGGCCTAGACCGGGCCACGGGCTGATGCCAACCGGGCTTTATACTGCGCCGCTCAGCTGTGCGGCCGGTCCCCAGGCCGGCCTGACCGGGTCCCTGGCCGGACCGACCGGTCTCCAGGCCGGTTTGACCGGGTCCCAGGCTGGATCGGCCGGTTCCCAGGCCGGTTCAGCCGGGCTCTGGGCCGGGCAGGCTGCAGATGTTTCTGTTGATTCTTCGGCAATACTAGCTAGTGCTGATCCTTTTTCATCTCCGACGATGCTACTTGATGCTACTGCTGTTGTTGCTTCATTTTCAGACGATGTATTGGGCATACGGTGTTCGTGTGGCACGAAGTCCGGTTATATCTTCAATGATTTCCTTGACATCCGGAAGGGAGTAACGCGTCCCGTGTCAGAACTGAAGTGGTATTTACGCCATTACGCGACAATTGAGCAGTACGAGGATTGGGAGAAGTACATGAAATTGGGTTTCCAACGATGTCGTCGCTACAAAGGGAAGTTCACTGGTTATGATGCCTACATTCTCGGTCACCGGCGTGTGGATGAGGAGTTGGACATATATTGGTGTAATGCAGTTGATAGAGGCGAGTATGCTTATACTTGGGCGGACTTCAAAAAATTTCTTCGTGGTGGTTTCGGGTTACCATTGAAGGATCGTGAGCAGTCATCCGGAGTTGGGCATGCATTAAAGGAAGTAAACAAGTGCCTGGCGGAGGTAATGCAGGCAGTGGACAAGTGCATAGTTCCTATTAAGAAGATTGTTCCACTACCAACAGTCACTACGGGCAAGATAGTATCTTCAGAGGAGAGGAAACCTGGCTCTGATACCAAGTGCACTACTGTGACTGTTGAGGAGGTTGTACCATTGAGCGGGCTGAATATGCAACTCAAGAATGTACAAGATGATGCTTGCAAGACAGTTGACAAGGGTCAGCGGTGGAGTTTGTTTCAGACTCAGTGCTTTATCAAGGGCAAGGCTTGCAAGTTGATGATTGATGGTGGTAGCTGTACTAATGGCATTAGCAAGACGATGGTGGCAGTGTTGGGGTTGTCTACATGGCGTCTTCCTGAACCTAAGCGTCTTGAGTGGTTGAATAGCTGTGGTATGCTAAAGATTACTCATAAGGTGCGTGTGCCATTTACAGTTGATGATTATGTTGATGAGATCGATTGCGATGTGTTGCCATTGGAGGTGTGTGGATTGCTACTTGGGCGTCCTTGGCAGTATGATCGTAATGTGACACATGCTGGGCGAGAAAATACATATTCTTTTATGCATGGTGGTAATACATGGCGTCTTCCTGAACCTAAGCGTCTTGAGTGGTTGAATAGCTGTGGTATGCTGAAGATTACTCATAAGGTGCGTGTGCCATTTACAGTTGATGATTATGTTGATGAGATCGATTGCGATGTGTTGCCATTGGAGGTGTGTGGATTGCTACTTGGGCGTCCTTGGCAGTATGATCGTAATGTGACACATGCTGGGCGAGAAAATACATATTCTTTTATGCATGGTGGTAAACAACGGATTTTGAAGCCTATGGGTGATGATCATATCAAGTCCGATGTGGAGTTAGTGGTGCGTAAGGAGAAGTTGCACAAGCCTAAAGTGCAGCATGAGGTACATGATGTTCCGAGCATTGATGTTGGTGATGTTTCAGCCATGCCTGTAGATGACAAGCCAGTTATTGCTGGTGACAAGCCAGATGAAGTTACACTTGTTGTTGATGTGAATGTTCCAGCATGTGCTACAGTTCCAGTTTGTGTTGATGCCAGTATACAGACTGATGAGGTTTGTGCTGATGATGTTCCAGTACATGTGGCGCAGATGCGTGTGGGATGAGTGGGAGGCGAGCGCGTCAGTGGAGACAGTGGGCAGCGGCACTGCCGTGCTAGGAGTACTGCAGTCCAGTTTTCCGCGACACCGCGGATGCATAGAGGCAAGGATGGACGTGTGAGACATCTATGTGGCCCAGGAATTACACATCCTGTGCAGGGTCATGTGCAGCGACACAAGGGTCCATCAAAATCTCGCAAGAAGAAGGAATTGGCACCGAAGTCCAAGCTCATGTGGAGAAGAAAGGAGGCGCCAAGTGCTGTATCAAGTCGAGAGGCCGCGAGGGAGGTTGTGGTGTGGAAGGCAAGCAAGACTTGAAGACGGCGAGGACGTGTCATGTTCATATCACGTCACCTTTTCCAGAAGACCCTCACGTGTTGGGGACAACGCTTCTTGAAGGGGGGAGGATGATACGGGCATGGAGGCCTATGTGGAGCCCAGATTCAGGACCCCACCAGCTTATTTATCCTAGTTTATGTAATGGTCATATGTGGGCCAATTAGGGTTTTTCATAAATTGAGTCAGTTTGGTTTGGGCCTGTCCAAACCAAGGTAGAGAGGCCCACTAGGGGCTGGCCGGCCACCCCACCCCTCATATAAGTGGAGGTGCGGCTAGGGTTAGAGATAGTTCAAGTTTAGTCTCAAGATTAGGGTTTTACCCATTGCGTGTGTACACGTGTATCATCCCTCCGGGGGTACGGCGCTGCCGTTTATCTATATTATCCGCTGCGAAGGTTCTTGTGTTCATCAAGGATTGTCTAGCTCAGGTTTGAGGCGTATCGTTCATCGATCCGTTGCTTGCTGGATTCGTTCCCTCTTCTCCAGGCTGCGTTCATCGCGTTGTTGGGAGGATTTACTACCCCAGGTTCTCGCTGTGAAAGATCGGGCATCAACCTAGGTGGATCTGCTGGGATCCCCCTTATCATGATTGGTACTAGCGACGGGGATCGTATCCACAAAGTTATAAGATTCATGACAATTAAACATAATTCAGTAAACCATGTTATAGCTATATTACTGCTTCGACAGAACTCCCCTTCTCATAGCTCGTGAACAAACTAAGGCATATTGTTCGACCGGCAAAGGGAAGGAAGTCCCACAATTGTTTCGCTTCACCGGGACTCTGCTCATTTCTTGTGCAGAAGAACTAGTGCTGGAGCATGGAACTGGCCTGCTGGTTTCAAAGGTGCAGCTCAACCATGTAACATGTTCATCCCTAGAAATCGGAGAGGCAACATTGAACAATGAGTTTAGCCCCAAATGATGTTTGAGCAATCACTAGCAGTTCTTAGTTGACATTTTAGGTAATTATGCTGGTAGCTTGCAATGGCTTCAGTTGCCCTAGGCACGGGAAAAACTGTTTTATCTCGTCGTGCAAGCTAGCCCTAGTGAAGCCACTAGTTATACAACCTATTCAGGTCCCAGACTCCCAGTTAACTGAACTTTCAGTTGCAGGAGCATGCTTCACTAAACCACAACATTAGTCAATCTGCAAAACTTGAGAAGTCAATCATGTAAAACGGATTGCTTACCTGATCGGCGATTTTTTTTGCCAATCGCCTTCACTGTAGTATCGGAAGCAACTTGGCCAGGTTCATAAAAACGCAGGGGACAAAAATAGACCGATGTTCAGATTTGCTCTTTGTCACCTGATGATTCAGGTGGATTAGTGACGACCCAGGTGTCACGTGAGCGATTCATCATCACAAGGTCCTAGTATTTTGGGGTGAGAGAGGCTCGAACTCTCGACCTCAGGATAACTCACGTTTAGCTATGAGACCTACGCGCTAGCCAACTGCACCACCACCCCGTTGTGGTCTGTGAACGAAACTGACGAATTCATTCAAGCATGACGGTTTGCTTGCTATGTCCAACACGAGGAATCGTGGACTATGTGGCAGTTAAACTAAGATATCCAAAATATTTGGAGACGATTAGTAATAGCTGCACACAAATGGCCTATTTTGCTAGTTAACAGTTGCTCCAATGTACTACCAACTTGTGGCGCTAATAGCTGCCGCATTTTCAGTTTTCATGTACTTCCTTCGTTCTACGAAGATTGTCTAAAATTTATTAAAATCAAGAGGTATTTAGATACATTTAAATTTTAACAAACCTCCAACAATCTTTATAGATTGGAGGGAGTACTGTAGTAATCGTAACCTCAGCACCCATCCGTCGAGGCGGGATACCGTGATGGTAATTAACTAATTATGCAAATCTGCACGAATCAGGTGAGCAGAAGAGGATGATGGCTGCGGTGGTGTTCAAAGCATGAGACTGCAGCTCTTGTTGTCATGGTCAATATTGAGGATGGAAGAATGTTAGAGATATATTACATGTGGCATGTATTTGTTAATTTAGGATTTGCAATCCGTCTCCTACTTTATCTTTAGGGGAGCTTTTTGACCTCCAAATTTTATACCACTACATATACTTGTCCATGAGACTTAACATCTGTCATATTCTTCCAATCTCTCTTCCTCTCCGTTGTTCTATATGGTATTAAGCCGCAAATTCCTGACTTGGCTTGCTTCCGCGTCTCTCCGTACCTAGGAAGGTCCATCTCCATGACCTACTTTGGGGGCCGCGCAACCCGTAGCAGGGTTCGCCCACCAATCCGTGATTGTCTGCCCTGATGAGTCTTTTTCCGGTCTCTAGATCGGTTTTTCTCTCCGCCGGTCGCTTGGTTGGTCCTTTTTTTTTTGGTTTACCGATCATATATCGGATTGAGTCGCCCATCGCACCGTCATCACGCGCCTCTACTCCAACCTCGGTGTATGTCGGGGGGGGCCCCGGTAGGCCAAGACTATGGCGAATATGCCATAATATATCATCTTAATAGTGGATTAAAGGTTAATCCAGATTCTGAGAGTTGAGCTTAACAACGCTAAGTTGGCACAATCCGGTATACCAGGAGGGGTATGCCGGAGTATGGAAACATAGGAGATTGAGTCACAAAGGCAAAGAGGCCGGAGCTCACAGGTGAGGATACCGGAGATCCGGCATAGGCTCAACTGTAGCATATCGGCACACCGGTCAAAGATTTTCTCAAGGACTAAAGGACAAGATGAGCGAAGCACTTCAGCTTGAATCGAAGCCCTGACGCCAAAGTTGAAGATGACGTAAAAGAAATTGGACGAGGTCATCAGCCTTTGTTTAAAGACAGAAGCGTCGTCACTGGAGCCAAAGAAGCTTTATAAAGTAGCTTAGCTCATCAAAGATGCCATTAGGGTTTCTTCTCATGTAAGCCACCTCTCTCCTATATAAGGAGAGGAGGCGCACCCCTGCGCGGGAGAGATTCATTCAGTAGCGAAGAGGCGAAAGTCTTCTAGCCGTACATCGTCAACCTCTGGCCATTGGCCAAGTTCATCAATACAATCCTGAGTCCAAACTCTCTTTTCCCCTTAACCTTCCCCTCACCCGGATCCTCATGCGTACATCCGGCTCCAACTTAAGCCATCCTATGGCATCTGCCGTTTGACCACGATGACAGTTGGCGCCCACTGTGGGGCCAGCAGCTACGCTTGCTGGAGTTCATATCCGGGCGGGTCTCCTCACTGTCTCCAGCGAGCGTGTGGTGTCCGGCCTTGTCCAGCGCTTCGGCTCGCTAGATTTCGTCAACGACAACGTTGGGTTCTTTGCCAACGGTGGCCGCTTCCCCAAGAACGGTCGCATCATCGAGTTCGGCTCGCACCGCGTCTACCTCGGCACCGTGCCAGTGCCCCGGTACCCATCGCTGGTGCTGGTGGCGCCGGATCCGCCAAGATCTGTAGCTGCCCGCGGGACGCGCTCCGACCGCGCCGCTGGCAGCGTCGAGGTGATGATGGCTAGCGCAGGAGGCGCTGGCAAAGGAGCGGCGGAAGAAGGTGCTGGGCCTGCCAAGTCCGGGCGCACGACAAAGCCTCCAACGGAGCGCGGAGAAATCCTCGCCGGTACCTCTACCGTGCCACCGGCGGAAACCCCGCTGCAAGCGGCCATGAGCGTGTTGACCACGCCCATTGCGCACAACGCCGATGTCGCGGCCACCCAAGCTGAGCTGGAGGCGCAGCAGTAGATGCTGCTCACCGGCGCAACGGATTTCATCTGGGCCCAACAGGAGCTCAACCTAACCCTCCGTGAGTATAACGTTGCACATGGCTTCGCTTCATTTAGCGCAAACCCTGCTACAGTAGCGGGAAACCGGCTTAGAGGTCGTAACTTAGACCAGGATCTGCGCCGGGAAGTTCTTTCCAGTAAGAGCGTGTCGGTATCTTTGGGACCGGTAGAGAAACCAAAGTATAGCAGTCCGGATAAAACTTTGAAAGCTGCTAGAGCTGCTGTAGAAACATGTGAATCGTTATCAGGTGATGCTCTAGTGAAACAGTAAGCTCGAGTAAAAGAGTTACTTGATACAATTGAGGCAAAAGCGGCCGTGGCATCACAATCTATTCTTTCGGCAAAGAATGTCGGAAGCAAGTCACATGGGCAGGCCTCGTCCCCCCATCCGGATAGAAAAAGAGAAAAAAAATGTGAATGCACAGCAAATTACTGTGTATGATCCGGTTTTGGCCTGAAAACAAAAAGCCGGGCAACATGATGCCGGTAGAAAAAGCCAAGGGGCAGGCCATGCCGGAAACGCTTATGCCGGAAACGGTGAATCCGGGCAAAACTATCGCCCAGCAAGAGCGGGGTATGCCGCACAAGAGGTACCACCGCAGAGGTACCAAAGGGGTGCCGCAGCGGCGCCCAACCGGTATGATGAAGCCGATTCCGGATGGAAAAGAGCCGGAAACTACCAGAATCTTTTGGGAGAACATGTTGGAGAAAGATGCTTGCCGGACAGAGATGCGCGGCATAAGTTGGACATAGCGTATTTGTCCGAGATGATTGAGTCCGAGGGTCCACCGGGTCCGCAATGTTTTGGCCCGTGGATTGATGTCTACGGGAGCTTCTATTCTTGTAGACAGTGTTGGGCCTCCAAGAGCAGAGGTTTGTAGAACAGCAGCAAGTTTCCCTTAAGTGGATCACCCAAGGTTTATCGAACTCAGGGAGGAAGAGGTCAAAGATATCCCTCTCATGCAACCCTGCAACCACAAAGCAAGAAGTCTCTTGTGTCCCCAACACACCCAATAGGTGCACTAGTTCGGCGAAGAGATAGTGAAATACAGGTGGTATGAATAAGTAGTAGCAACGGCACCGGAAAAGTGCTTTGCCCGGGACGAGTAAACAAGCGAGTAGTAACGCAGCAGTAGTAACGCAGTAGAAACGAGTAAACAAGCAGCGATAGCGATATTTAGGAACAAGGCCTAGGGATTAGACTTTCACCAGTGGACACTCTCAACTTTGATCACATAACAGAATAGATAAATGCTTACTCTACACTCTTGTTGGATGATGAACACATTGCGTAGGATTACACGAACCCTCAATGCCGGAGTTAACAAGCTCCACAATTCAATGTTCATATTTAAATAACCTTAGAGTGCATGAAAGATCAATTCGACTAAACCAAGTACTAACATATCATGCACACTGTCAACATCAGCTATGAAAGGGGGAATAGATCGCATCAATACCATCATAGTAATAGTTAACTTCATAATCTACAAGAGATCACAATCATAGCATATACCAAGTACTTCATGATGCACACACTTGCCAACATTACATCATGGAGGAGGAATAGACTACTTTAATAACATCACTAGAGTAGCACATAGATGATATTCAACTAGATCACAAAGAGAGAGAGATGAACCACATAGCTACAGCGGAGCCCTCAGCCCCAGGGGTGAATTACTCCCTCCTCATCATGGAGGCAGCGATGGCGGTGAAGATGGCGGTGGAGACGGCGGTGGAGATGGCAGCGGTGTCGATGGAGAAGCCTTCCGGGGGCACTTCCCCGCTCCGGCAGGGTGCCGGAACAGAGACTCCTGTCCCCCAGATCTTGGCTTCGCGATGGCGGCGGCTCGGAAAGGTTTTCCGTATCGTGGTTTTTCGCATCAGGGTTTTCGCGACGGAGGCTTTAAATAGGCGGAAGGGCAACCTCGGAGGGGGCCCGGGGCCACCACACCATAGGGCGGCGCGGCCCCCTCCGGCCGCGCCGGGGTGTGGTGTGGGGCCCCCGGGGCTTCTCTCCGGCGGCTCTCGGGTGTTCTGGATGGTTCCGGGAAAAATAGGAACCTGGGTCTTGATTTCGTCCGATTCCGAGAATATTTCTTTACTAGGATTTCTGGAACCAAAAACAGCAGAAAACAGGAACTGGCCCTTCGGCATCTCGTCAATAGGTTAGTTCCGGAAAACGCATAAATATGACATATAATGTGCATAAAACATGTAGATATCATCAATAATGTGGCATGGAACATAAGAAATTATCGATACGTCGGAGACGTATCAAGCATCCCCAAGCTTAGTTCTGCTCGTCCCGAGCAGGTAAAACGATAACAAAGATAATATCTGAAGTGACATGCCATCATAACCTTGATCATACTATTTGTAAACATATGTAATGAATGCAACAATCAAAACAATGGTAATGTCATGAGTAAACAAGTGAATCATAAAGCAAAGACTTTTCATGAATAGTACTTCAAGACAAGCATCAATAAGTCTTGCATAAGAGTTAACTCATAAAGCAATAAATCAAAGTAAAGGTATTGAAGCAACACAAAGGAAGATTAAGTTTCAGCGGTTGCTTTCAACTTGTAACATGTATATCTCATGGATAATTGTCAACATAGAGTAATATAACAAGTGCAATATGCAAGTATGTAGGAATCAATGCACAGTTCACACAAGTGTTTGCTTCTTGAGGTGGAGAGAAATAGGTGAACTGACTCAACATAAAAGGTAAAAGAATGGTCCTTCAAAGAGGAAAGCATCGATTGCTATATTTGTGCTAGAGCTTTTATTTTGAAAACATGAAACAATTTTGTCAACGGTAGTAATAAAGCATATGAGTTATGTAAATTATATCTTACAAGTTGCAAGTCTCATGCATAGTATACTAATAGTGCCCGCACCTTGTCCTAATTAGCTTGGACTACCGGATCTTTGCAATGCACATGTTTTAACCAAGTGTCACAGTGGGGTACCTCCATGCCGCCTGTACAAAGGTCTAAGGAGAAAGCTCGCATTTTGGATTTCTCGCTTTTGATTATTCTCAACTTAGACATCCATACCGGGACAACATGGACAACAGATAATGGACTCCTCTTTAATGCATAAGCATGTGGCAACAATTTATTATTCTCATATGAGATTGAGGATATATGTCCAAAACTGAAACTTCCACCATGAATCATGGCTTTAGTTAGCGGCCCAATGTTCTTCTCTAACAATATGCATGCTCCAACCATTAAGGTGGTAGATCTCTCTTACTTCGGACAAGACGGACATGCATAGCAACTCACATGATATTCAACAAAGAATAGTTGATGGCGTCCCCAGAAAACATGGTTATCGCACAATAAGCAACTTAATAAGAGATAAAGTGCATAAGTACATATTCAATACCACAATAGTTTTTAGGTTATTTGTCCCATGAGCTATATATTGCAAAGGTGAATGATGGAATTTTAAAGGTAGCACTCAAGCAATTTACTTTGGAATGGCGGATAAATACCATGTAGTAGGTAGGTATGGTGGACACAAATGGCATAGTGGTTGGCTCAAGTATTTTGGATGCATGAGAAGTATTCCCTCTCGATACAAGGTTTAGGCTAGCAAGGTTATTTGAAACAAACACAAGGATGAACGGTGCAGCAAAACTCACATAAAAGACACATTGTAAACATTATAAGATTCTACACCGTCTTCCTTGTTGTTCAAAACTCAATACTAGATATTATCTAGACTCTAGAGAAACCAAATATGCAAACCAAATTAACAAGCTCTAAGTGTTTCTTCATTAATGGGTGCAAAGTATATGATGCAAGAGCTTAAACATGAGCACAACAATTGCCAAGTATCAAATTATCCAAGACATTTTATCAATTACTACATGTAGCATTTTCCAATTCCAACCATATAACAATTTAACGAAGAAGAAACTTCGCCATGAATACTATGAGTAGAGCCTAAGGACATATTTGTCCATATGCTACAGCGGAGCGTGTCTCTCTCCCACAAAGTGAATGCTAGGATCCATTTTATTCAAACAAAACAAAAAACAAAAACAAACCGACGCTCCAAGCAAAGTACATAA
Organism: Lolium rigidum; assembly: GCF_022539505.1. Taxonomy (NCBI): domain Eukaryota; kingdom Viridiplantae; phylum Streptophyta; class Magnoliopsida; order Poales; family Poaceae; genus Lolium; species Lolium rigidum. The sequence goes on along the minus strand of NC_061511.1, from coordinate 186,079,630 downwards.
GATGTGACGGAATAAAAATATAGTTTCAGGGGAGGAACCTGATAATGTTGTTGATGAAGAAGGGGATGCCTTGGGCATCCCCAAGCTTAGACGCTTGAGTCTTCTTATAATATGCAGGGGTGAACCACCGGGGCATCCCCAAGCTTAGAGCTTTCACTCTCCTTGATCATAGCATATCATCCTCCTCTCTTGACCCTTGAAAACTTCCTCCACACCAAACTCGAAACAACTCATTAGAGGGTTAGTGCACAATAAAAATTAACATGTTCAGAGGTGACACAATCATTCTTAACACTTCTGGACATTGCATAAAGCTACTGGACATTAATGGATCAAAGAAACTCATCCAACATAGCAAAAGAGGCAATGCGAAATAAAAGGCAGAATCTGTCAAAACAGAACAGTCCGTAAAGATGGATTTTATTAGGGCACCAGACTTGCTCAAATGAAAATTCCCAAATTGAATGAAAGTTGCATACATATCTGAGGATCATGCACGTAAATTGGCTTAATTTTCTGAGCTACCTACGAGGAGGTAGACCCAGATTCGTGACAGACAAAGAAATCTGGAACTGCGCAGTAATCCAAATCTAGTATCAACCTTTCTATCAAAGACTTTACTTGGCACAACAAAACACAAAACTAAGATAAGGAGAGGTTGCTACAGTAGTAAACAACTTCCAAGACATAAATATAAAACAAAGCACTGTAGCAAAATAAACACATGGGTTATCTCCCAAGAAGTTCTTTCTTTATAGCCATTAAGATGGGCTCAGCAGTTTTAATGATGCACTCGCAAGAAATAGTATTTGAAGCAAAAGAGAGCATCAAGAGGCAAATTCAAAACACATTTAAGTCTAACATGCTTCCTATGCATAGGAATCTTGTAAATAAACAAGTTCATGAAGAGCAAAGTAACAAGCATAGGAAGATAAAACAAGTGTAGCTTCAAAAAATTCAGCACATAGAGAGGTATTTTAGTAACATGAAAATTTCTACAACCATATTTTCCTCTCTCATAATAACTTTCAGTAGCATCATGAGAAAACTCAACAATATAACTATCACATAAAGCATTCTTATCATGAGTCTCATGAATAAAATTATTACTCTCCACATAGGCATAATCAATTTTATTAGTTGTAGTGGGAGCAAATTCAACAAAGTAGCTATCATTATTATTCTCATCAAGTGTAGGAGGCATAGTATAATCACAACAAAATTTACTCTCCATAGTAGGTGGCACCAAAAGACCACTATCATCATAATCATCATAAATAGGAGGCAAAGTATCATCAAAGAAAATTTTCTCCTCAATGCTTGGGGGACTAAAAAGATCATGAAAACCAGCTTCCCCAAGCTTAGAACTTTCTATATTATTATCAACAATGGTGTTCAAAGCGTTCATACTAATATTACTACCAAGCATGCAAATAAGATTCCATAGGTTTTTTAATTTTCGCATCAAACAATCCATGTTTTAAATCAGGAAATAGAATAAGAAGCTCATTGTTGTCCATTATGCCAAACTAGTGTAAACAAGAAACAAAAAGATGCAATTGCAGGATCTAAAGGAAATAGCTTCGAGCACACACACAACGGCGCCGGAAAAGTACTTTACCTGAGACCGGAGTATGAGTGCCTTTTACCTTTCCTCCCCGGCAACGGCGCCGGAAAAGTGCTTGATGTCTACGGGAGCTTCTATTCTTGTAGACAGTGTTGGGCCTCCAAGAGCGAGAGGTTTGTAGAACAGCAGCAAGTTTCCCTTAAGTGGATCACCCAAGGTTTATCGAACTCGGGGAGGAAGAGGTCAAAGATATCCCTCTCATGCAACCACCGCAACCACAAAGCAAGAAGTCTCTTGTGTCCCCAACACACCCAATAGGTGCACTAGTTCGGCGAAGAGATAGTGAAATACAGGTGGTATGAATAAGTAGTAGCAACGGCACCGAGAAAAGTGCTTTGCCCGGGACGAGTAAACAAGCGGTAGTAACGCAGCAGTAGTAACGCGATAAAACGAGTAAACAAGCAGCGAAAGCAGTATTTAGGAACAAGGCCTAGGGATTAGACTTTCACCAGTGGACACTCTCAACTTTGATCACATAACAGAATAGATAAATGCTTACTCTACACTCTTGTTGGATGATGAACACATTGCGTAGGATTACACGAACCCTCAATGCCGGAGTTAACAAGCTCCACAATTCAATGTTCATATTTAAATAACCTTAGAGTGCATGAAAGATCAATTCGACTAAACCAAGTACTAACATAGCATGCACACTCGTCAACATCAGCTATGAAAGGGGGAATAGATCGCATCAATACCATCATAGTAATAGTTAACTTCATAATCTACAAGAGATCACAATCATAGCATATACCAAGTACTTCATGATGCACACACTGCCAACATTACATCATGGAGGAGGAATAGACTACTTTAATAACATCACTAGAGTAGCACATAGATGATATTCAACTAGATCACAAAGAGAGAGAGATGAACCACATAGCTACGGCGGAGCCCTCAGCCCTGGGGGTGAATTACTCCCTCCTCATCATGGAGGCAGCGATGGCGGTGAAGATGGCGGTGGAGACGGCGGTGGAGATGGCAGCGGTGTCGATGGAGAAGCCTTCCGGGGCACTTCCCCGCTCCGGCAGGGTGCCGGAACGAGACTCCTGTCCCCCGGATCTTGGCTTCACGATGGCGGCGGCTCGCGGAAGGTTTTCCGTATCGTGGTTTTTCGCATCGGGGTTTTCGCGACGGAGGCTTTAAATAGGCGGAAGGGCAGCCTCGGAGGGGCTCGGGGCCACCACACCATAGGGCGGCGCGGCCCCCTCCGGCCGCGCCGGGGTGTGGTGTGGGGCCCCCGGGGCTTCTCTCTCGGCGGCTCTCGGGTGTTCCGGATGGTTCCGGGAAAAATAGGAACCCGGGTCTTGATTTCGTCCGATTCCGAGAATATTTCTTTACTAGGATTTCCGGAACCAAAAACAGCGAGAAAACGAGAACCGGCCCTTCGGCATCTCGTCAATAGGTTAGTTCCGGAAAACGCATAAATATGACATATAATGTGCATAAAACATGTAGATATCATCAATAATGTGGCATGGAACATAAGAAATTATCGATACGTCGGAGACGTATCATGGATCATGAGGGAGGAACCACTGGTGCGTAACTTCCAGTTGCCCCGTGACACAAGAACATATGATGGCACCACCAAGCCGAAAGATTTTCTTGCAGAGTATGTTACAACGGTGTATGTCGCTGGAGGTGGAGGAACCGCAGCTGGCGAAGAAAACCGGCGCTGGGCGGTAAGATACATACCGTCATGTTGGTAGGACCGACACGCATTTGGCTAAACAATTTGCCAAAGGGAAGCATAAATGGCTGGCTTGATTTCGAAGAAGCATTCGTAAGCAACTTCATCAGTACATACGGGAGGCCAAACAGACCGCAGCAGCTCGCCATGTGCCAGCAGCGCGAGAATGAGATAGATCGGCATTATTTGACCCGGTGGAACTCAACAAGAAATTCCTGCGAGGGCGTGATAGAAGCTCAAGCGATTGCTTGGTCCTATAATGGGTGCCGGAGAGGCTCACCGTTGTGGCAAAAGCTACAGAGAAAATGCCAACCACTTTGACCGAAATGATCCGGGTGGCCGATAGCTATGCGTTGGGAGATCCAATGCAACCGGCAATCGTGGGCGATCCACTGCCAAGAATCCTGGGTACTCCTGGCCAGATTGCCGATAGCCATGCCGCTGGCACACGCCGAACCCAGCTAAACTGACAAATCACTTGACGAAGGATTGCTCTTAGACCAAGAGGTTAATGGAGAGAGGCGCGACGAAAGATGCTAGAGACCAAGGTTTCGAAGCATTGCCACCGCCGCCACCGCAAACCGGGGCGAATGCGCAACCGGTTTTCGCTCAGTAGAACCGGCCGCAGCAACAGGAAGGAGTTCATCAGGTGGTGCAGGGCAATAATCATGCTCCGCCTCCGGCACCGCAAGGCCGGAATGTTTACCATGATCCGGATTTGTGTTGTGTGGTATTCGTAACCGAGCCAAGAGACCGACAAAGTGTGCATCGTCGTTCCATGGAAGTGAACGCAGTGATACTGGCAGTGCTAAAATACATGATGTGGTCAGACCAAGAGATCACTTGGTCGTTCAAAGATCACCCGAAGGTGATGCCTAATCCAGACGGATATGCTCTGGTGGTGGATCTGATCATGCACGGGCCATCATCGCGAGTCCGTTTTAGCAAAGGGCTGGTGGATAATGGTAGCAGCATCAACATCTTGTACCGGCACACCATGCATACCCTCGGCATAACTCCAAACATGCTGGAACCAACTCACACGACTTTCCACGTCATAGTTCCGGGATTGTCCTGCTTCCCGATGGGCAAAGTCCGGGTTGATGTGCTGTTCGGCGGCCGAGACAATTGTCGCGTTGAAAACATTCTGTTCGAAGTGGTTGATCTCAACAACCCTTACCATGCTCTACTTGGGAGGCCGACATTGGCTAGGTTCATGGCTTCAACTCATACGGCCTACCTGAAGATGAAGATGCTAGCGCCTAACGGTCCTTTAACCGTGGTGGGAAACTATAAGGTCTCGCTGGAAACCGCTTCTGCAAGATCAAATCTGGCCGAATCGCTGGTCATAGCGCAAGAAAAAAAAGGAGAATTCAAACCGTAGTTGCGCTGGCTCAATCATCCCAGCTGAACTTAGCGGCAATGAGCGGCCAGCTTGGCGGCCCGGTTTTCAAGCCGGCGAGGGAAACAAAGGACATCGTGCCGGATCCGGCTTACCCAGAGCGCAGCATTCGCATCGGTGCCGGCCTGAGTGAAGCATAGGAAAGCGCGCTCGGCAACTTCCTCCGTGAGAATCGGAACATCTTCGCATGGTCTATTGATGACTTGGTGGGTGTGCCGAGGGAGTTGGCTGAGCACTCTCTGAACATCCGGAAGAACGCTAAGCCGGTGAAGCAACCTTTACGCCAATTTGCTGAAGACAGGAGAAAGATCATCGGAGAAGAAGTAACCAAACTACTGGTGTCCGGTTTCATTGTGGAAGTGCTACATACCGAGTGGCTGGCCAATACGGTGCTGGTCGAGAAGAAGAAAGAAGAAGACCCGAAGGCTCCAAAAGTTGGTGAATGTGTATTGACTACACCCACCTGAACAAGGCGTGCCCAAAAGATCCATTCCCACTGTCTCGAATTGATCAGGTGATCGATTCTACCGCTGCATGTGAACTGTTGTCTTTTCTGGATGCTTATTCCGGTTTCCATCAAATTCCCCTGGAAAAGGAAGATCAAATAAAGACTGCTTTCATTACCCCGCACCGGGCTTATTGCTATGTCACAATGCATTTTGGTTTGAGAAATGCCCACGCAACATACCAGCGATGTATGCAAAAAATGCCTTCACGATCAAATCTAATACGGGCATGGAGGCCTATGTGGAGCCCAGATCCAGGACTCCACCAGCTTAATTATCTTAGTTTATGTAATGGTTATATATGGGCCAATCAGGGATTTTTAATAAATCGAGTTAGTCTTGGTTTGGGCCTGTCCAACCAAGTTAGGTAGGCCCATAGAGGGACGCCCCAGCCAAGCAAGGGCTGGCCGGCCACCTCCCCCTCATATAAGGAGGTGGGGCGGCTAGGGTTAGAGTTAGTTCAAGTTTAGTGTAAAAGTTAGGTTATACCTAGTTGCGTGTGTTCATGTGTGTCATCCCTCCGGGGGTACGGCGCTGCCGTTTATCTATTATATCCGCTGCGAAGGTTCTTGTGTTCATCAAGGATTGTCTAGCTCAAGGTTTGAGGCATATCGTTCAACGATCTGTTGCTTGCTGGATTCGTTCCCTCTTCTCCAGGCTGCGTTCATCACGTTTTTGGGAGGATTTAATACCCCAAGTTCTCGTTGTGAAAGATCGGGCATCAACTTAGGTGGATTGGGTTTGATCTACCATATCATGTGGTATCAGCTTTCTGGGTTGCTCATGGCGAGGTTGTGTTGATCGATCTCTTCGGATCGGTTTGCATTGGATAAGATTGGCTCTAGATCGGAGGGGTTTGGCTCTCGGTCGAAGGAGGTTGGTTGTAGGAAGTTTGGAGCTTTTGTGGTGCAGTTTGCAGGTCATCCATGGCTGTTTCGGAGGTCATAATCGCGAAAAATCGAGGCTGGAATCGGGAAGAAGATGCAAATTCGCGACGCGATCCGGTCCCCAGGCCGGTTGACCAGGCCCCAGACCGGCCGGGCCGGTCCAAACCGGCCCATATGCTGATGCCAACCGGGCCCACTACTGAGCCGCCCAGCCGTGCAGCCGGTGGCCAGGCCGGTCAGACCGGGCCCTGGGCCGGTCATATCGGCGCACAGGCCAGTCCAACCGGACCCTGGGCCGATACAACCGGGCCCTGGGCCGGGCATGCTGCGGCTGTTGCTGTTGTTTCTCCGGCGATGAAGGTTGACCCTGTTGCTGCTGCGGTGGTTTTTCCCGCTGCTGATGTTGTTCCGTCTTCGACGTCGTTAGCTGATGCTACCGCTGCTATTGCTTCGTTTACAGACGATGTGCGTGGCATACGGTGTTCGCGTGGCACGAAGTCCAGTTATGTGTTCAATGATTACCTTGACATGCGGAAGGGCGTACATCGTCATGTGTCCAAACTAAAGTGGTATTTACACCATTAAGCGATAGTTGAGGAATATGAACATTGTGAAAGGAACATGGAATTGGGTTTCACTCGTTGTCGCTGATACGGAGGAAAGTTCACTGGTTATGATGCATATATTCTCGCTCACCGGCGTGTGGACGAGGAGTTGTATGATTATTGGTGTGATGCGGTTGACAGAGGAGAGGTTGATTATACTTGGAAGGACTTCAAGACTTTTCTTCGTGGAGGGTTATGGTTACCGTTGGAGGAACGTGCGCAGCCATCCGAAGTTGTGCATGCAATAAAGGAAGTGGGCAAGTACATAGTTCCTATTCAGGAGATTGTTCCACTACCAACAGTCACTGAGGGCGAGGTGATATCTTCAGAGGAGAGGAAACCTGGCTCTGATACCAAGAGCACTACTGTGACTGTTGAGGACGATGTACCATTGAGCGGGTTGAATATGCAACTCAAGAAGGTACAATATGATGCTTGCAAGACAGTTGATAAAGTTCAGCGGTGGAGTTTGTTTCAGACTCAGTGCATTATAAAGGGCAAGGCTTGCAAGTTGATGATTGATGGTGGTAGCTGTACTAATGGCATTAGCATGACGATGGGGGCAGCATTGGGGTTGTCTACATGGCGTCTTCCTGAACCTAAACGTCTTGAGTGGTTGAATAGATGTGGTATGCTGCAGATTACTCACAAGGTGCGTGTGCCATTTACAGTTGATGATTATGTTGATGAGATAGAGTGTGATGTGTTGCCATTGGAGGTGTGTGGATTGCTACTTGGGCGTCCTTGGCAGTATGATCGCAATGTGACACATGCTGGGAGAGAAATACATATTCTTTTATGGATGGTGGCAAACAGCGGACTTTGAAGCCTTTGGGTGATGATCATATCAAGTCCGATGTGGAGTTAGTGGTGCGTAAGGAGAAGTTGCACAAGCCTAAAGTACAGCAAGAGGTGCATGATGTTCCGAGCATTGATGTTGGTGGTGTTTCAGCCATGCCTGTAGATGACAAGCCAGTTCTTGTTGGTGACAAGCCGGATGAAGCTACACTTGTTGTTGATGTGGATGTTGCAGCATGTGGTACAGTTCCAGTTTGTGTTGATGCTAGAATGCAGACTGATGATATTTGTGCTGATGGTGTGTCAGTACATATGGTGCAGATGTGCGTGGGAGGAGTGGGAGGCAAGCGCGTCAGTGGAGACAGTGGGCAGCGGCACTACCGTGCTAGGAGTACTGCAGTCCAGTTTTCCGCGACACCGCGGATGCATCGAGGCAAGGATGGACGTGTGAGACACTTATGTGGCCCAGGCATTACACATCTTGTGCAGGGTCATGTTCAGCGACACAGGGGTCCATCAAAACCTCGTAGGAAGAAGGTATTGGCGCAGAAGTCCAAGCTCATGTGGAGAAGAAAGGAGGCGCCAAGTGCTGTATCAAGTCAAGAAGGCCGCGAGGGAGGATGTGGTGTGGAAGTCAAGCAAGACTTGAGGACGGCGAGGACGTGTCATGTTCATATCACGTCACCTTTTCCAGAAGACCCTCAAGCGTTAGGGACAACGCTTCTTGAAGGGGGGGAGGATGATACAGGCATGGAGGCCTATGTGGAGCCCAGATTCAGGACTCCACCAACTTAATTATCTTAGTTTATGTAATGGTCATATATGGGCCAATTAGGAATTTTTAATAAATCGAGTTAGTCTTTGTCTGGGCCTGTCCAACCAAGTTAGGTAGGCCCATAGAGGGGTGCCCCAGCCCAGCAAGGGCTGGCCGGCCACCTCCCCCTCATATAAGGAGGTGGGGCGGCTAGGGTTAGAGTTAGTTCAAGTTTAGTCTAAAAGTTAGGTTATACCTAGTTGCGTGTTTTCACGTGTATCATCCCTCCGGGGGTACGGCGCTGCCGTTTATCTATTATATCCGCTGCAAAGGTTCTTATGTTCATCAAGGATTGTCTAGCTCAAGGTTTGAGGCGTATCGTTCATCGATCCGTTGCTTGCTGGATTCGTCCCCTCTTCTCCAGGCTGCGGTCATCGCGTTGTTGGGAGGATTTACTACCCCAGGTTCTCGCTGTGAAAGATCGGGCATCAACTTAGGTGGATTGGGTTTGATCTACCGTATCAAAATCGCTAAAAATGTGCAAGTCTATGTAGACTATGTCGTGATAAAAACCAAAATAAAAGATACTCTAATCGACGATCTGAGGCAAACATTTGATAACTTGCGAAGGTTCTGGATGAAACTTAACTCGGCAAAATGCACCTTCGGCGTTCCTCCCGGAAAGCTGTTAGGTTTCCTGGTCTCAAGCCGCGGTATAGAAGTTAATCTGGTAAAGATTCGGGCCATCGAAAGGATGGAATTACCTCAATGCCTCAAAGATGTGCAAAAGTTTACCGGATGCTTGGCATCTTTAAGCCGGTTTATAAGAAGACTGGGAGAAAAAGCTTTACCATTGTATGCCCTAATGAAAAAATCGGATACTTTCGTCTGGACCTCACAGGCAGACGCGACATTCAAGGAGTTAAAGAAAATGTTAGCCACAACTCCGGTATTGGTTTCGCCTTTGAAAGGGAACCAATGTTGCTTTACATAGCGGCAACAAACCGGGTCGTGAGTGTCATGGCTGTGGTGGAAAGAGAAGAGGAAGGAAAAACCATGCAGAGACCGGTATACTACCTGAGCGAGGTGCTCTCCCTCTCAAAGAAAAATTACCCGCACTTCCAGAAAATGACCTACAGCGTGTTCATGGTTGCCACTAAGCTCAAGCACTACTTCGAAGAGCATCCGATGAAGGTGGTGTGCGAGGAACCTATCTCGGAAATCATTGGCAATAAAGATGCCACCGGCCGGATCGCCAAATGGGCAATTCAGTTATCACCTTACTACCCACCTACGCAAGGAGAGACGCCATAAAATCGCAAGCTTTGGCGGACTTCCTAGTTGATTCGGCTGAAATGTAATACAAGCCGCCCAAACCGGAAGTGGACTATTGGAGGATGCACTTTGATGGATCAAAACTCAAAGAAGGTCTCGAAGCAGGAGTGGTTCTCACCTCACCAAAAGGAGATCACTTGAGGTGCGTGCTGCAAATACACTTCAGGGCATCAAACAATGTCGTTGAGTACGAGGCTCTAGTCCACGGACTCAAGGTCGCAAAAGAAGTCAAAGCGCGCCGGATCATTTGTTACGGTGATTCGGATCTGGTGGTGCATCAATGTTCCGGAGATTGGGATGCAAAAGATGCCAACATGGCCGCATACCGGTTCTATGTGCAGCAGATTGCCAGATTCTTTGAAGGATGCGAATTTCACCATGTACCGCAAGCAGAAAATGAAGCCGCGGATACGCTGTCCAAGCTGGGCTCGTCCAGACAAGAAATTCCTTCCGAAATAGCTTTGGCTCACCTCCGAAAATCGTCAATCAAACTAAGTCTGGAATCCGAGTCGATTTTCATACCGGAGTCACATGTTGTACCGATGGACATCGACGAGGTAAACCAGGGGACTGCTCCCTCTAACTCAGGGGCTGCTCCATCTAACCCCGGGACTTCAGGGTCGAAACCGGAAGAAACTATGATGCTGGATTGCATGGAGATTGATGCGCCGATTTTTGTGGTTCGAGAAGCACCAACCTGGGTAAGACATATTAAGGAATTCCTAGTCAATGGTGGTTTGCCAGCTGATGAAACCGAATCAAGAAGGATCCAAAGGAAATCTAAAGCATACACCATCATCAATGGTGAGATGTACAAGAGAAGCGTTACCGGGGTCGTCCAACGGTGCGTGGAACCGGAAGAAGGAAAAGAGATGCTCCGAGAAATCCACCAATGGAAATGTGGGCACCATGCCTCATCCAGGGCGTTGGTGGCAAAAATATTCTGGCATGGGTTCTATAGGCCCACGGCTTTGGAAGACGCTGAGGACTTGGTCCGGAAGTGCAATGGGTGCCAGAGGTATAGCAAGAAAAATCATACCCCAGCATCCGGTTTGAAAACAATCCCGATAACTTGGCCATTTGCTGTTTGGTGCCTGGACATGGTTGGACCATTCAAAACGGCAAGAGGAAACATGACTCACATCTTGGTCATGGTCGATAAGTTTACCAAGTGGCTCGAGGTTAAGCCAGTCTGGAAGTGCGATGGGCACACAACCATGAAATTCCTGAAAGATATCATCTTGCAGTATGGTTACCCGCACAACATCATCACTGATAACGGAACAAACTTTGCTCAAGGAGAGTTCAAGTGGTTTTGTGACGATAACAATATCCGGTTGGATGTGACCTCAGTGGCACATCCGCAAGCAAATGGGCAAGTGGAAAGAACAAACACACTCGTATTGTCCGGTATCAAACCGTGGCTTATCGAGCCACTGGAAAAAACGCCAGGATGTTGGCTTGATGAATTACCATCAGTACTTTGGAGTCTAAGGACCACACCGAACCGGTCAACCGGTTATACACCATTTTTCATGGTATATGAAGCAGAAGCGGTCATACCAACCGACATCATCCATGACTCACCACGAGTCCAACTCTATACCGAAGAAGAGGTCAAAGAGGACCGAGAAAATGATGTCCACTTGCTCGAGGA
>NC_061511.1:185748180-185768260 GCF_022539505.1 Lolium rigidum | reverse complement strand
GTTATATGGTTGGAATTGGAAAATGCTACATGTAGTAACTCTAAAATGTCTTGGATAATTTGATACTTGGCAATTTTTTTGCTCATGTTTAAGCTCTTGCATCATATGCTTTGCACCCATTAATGAAAAAACACTTAGAGCTTGCTAATTTGGTTTGCATATTTGGTTTCTCTAGAGTCTAGATAATATCTAGTATTGAGTTTTGAACAACAAGGAAGACGGTGTAGAGTCTTATAATGTTTACAATATGTCTTTTATGTGAGTTTTGCTGCACCGTTCATCCTTGTGTTTGTTTCAAATAACCTTGCTAGCCTAAACCTTGTATCGAGAGGGAATACTTCTCATGCATCCAAAATCCTTGAGCCAACCACTATGCCATTTGTGTCCACCATACCTACCTACTACATGGTATTTATCCGCCATTCCAAAGTAAATTGCTTGAGTGCTACCTTTAAAATTCCATCATTCACCTTTGCAATATATAGCTCATGGGACAAATAGCTTAAAAACTATTGTGGTATTGAATATGTACTTATGCACTTTATCTCTTATTAAGTTGCTTGTTGTGCGATAACCATGCTTACGGGGACGCCATCAACTATTCTTTGTTGAATATCATGTGAGTTGCTATGCATGTCCAGTCTTGTATGAAGTAAGAGAGATCTACCACCTTAATGGTTGGAGCATGCATATTGTTAGAGAAGAACATTGGGCCGCTAACTAAAGCCATGATTCATGGTGGAAGTTTCAGTTTTGGACATATATCCTCAATCTCATATGAGAATAATAATTGTTGCCACATGTTTATGCATTAAAGAGAGTCCATTATCTGTTGTCCATGTTGTCCCGGTATGGATGTCTAAGTTGAGAATAATCAAAAGCGAGAAATCCAAAATGCGAGCTTTCTCCTTAGACCTTTGTACGGGCGGCATGGAGGTACCCCATTGTGACACTTGGTTAAAACATGTGTATTGCGATGATCCGGTACTCCAAGCTAATTAGGACAAGGTGCGGGCACTATTAGTATACTATGCATGAGGCTTGCAACTTGTAAGATATAATTTTCATAACTCATATGCTTTATTACTACCGTTGACAAAATTGTTTCATGTTTTCAAAATAAAAGCTCTAGCACAAATATAGCAATCGATGCTTTCCTCTTTGAAGGACCATTTCCTTTATGTTGAGTCAGTTCACCTATCTCTCTCCATCTCAAGAAGCAAACACTTGTGTGAACTGTGCATTGATTCCTACATACTTGCATATTGCACTTGTTATATTACTCTATGTTGACAATTATCCATGAGATATACATGTTACAAGTTGAAAGCAACCGCTGAAACTTAATCTTCCTTTGTGTTGCTTCAATACCTTTACTTTGATTTATTGCTTTATGAGTTAACTCTTATGCAAGACTTATTGATGCTTGTCTTGAAGTACTATTCATGAAAAGTCTTTGCTTTATGATTCACTTGTTTACTCATGTCATTACCATTGTTTTGATCGCTGCATTCATTACATATGTTTACAAATAGTATGATCAAGATTATGATGGCATGTCACTTCAGAAATTATCTTTGTTATCGTTTTACCTGCTCGGGACGAGCAGAACTAAGCTTGGGGATGCTGATACGTCTCCGATGTATCGATAATTTCTTATCTTCCATGCCACATTATTGATGATATCTACATGTTTTATGCACACTTTATGTCATATTCGTGCATTTTCTGGAACTAACCTACTAACAAGATGCCGAAGTGCCGATTCTTTGTTTTCTCGCTGTTTTTGGTTTCAGAAATCCTAGTAACGAAATATTCTCGGAATTGGACGAAATCAACGCCCGGGGTCCTATTTTGCCACGAAGCTTCCGGAAGACCGAAAGGGATACGAAGTGGGGCGACGAGGCGCCGCCACCATAGGGCCGCGCGGCCAGAGGGGGGCCCGCGCCGCCCTATGGTGTGGGCCCCTCATCAGCCCTCCGACTCTGCCCTTCCGCCTACTTATAGCCTCCGTCGCGAAACCCCCAAAACGAAGAACCACGATACGGAAAACCTTCCCGGAGACGCCGCCGCCGCCAATCCCATCTCGGGGATTCAGGAGATCTCCTCCGGCACCCTGCCGGAGAGGGGATTCATCTCCCGGGAGGACTCTTCACCGCCATGGTCGCCTCCGGAGTGATGAGTGACTAGTTCACCCCTGGACTATGGGTCCATAGCGGTAGCTAGATGGTTGTCTTCTCCTCATTGTGCTTCATTGTTGGATCTTGTGAGCTGCCTAACATGATCAAGATCATCTATACGTAATGCTATATGTTGTGTTTGTCGGGATCCGATGGATAGAGAATACCATGTTATGTTAATTATCAAGTTATTACCTATGTGTTGTTTATGATCTTGCATGCTCTCCGTTATTAGTAGAGGCTGCGGCCAAGTTGATGCTAGTAACTCCAAGAGGGAGTATTTATGCTCGATAGTGGGTTCATTCTCGCATTGATATGCGGGAGTGACGAAACCCCTAAGGTTGTGTTGTGCTTGTTGCCACTAGGGATAAAACATTGATGCTATGTCTAAGGATGTAGTTATTGATTACATTACGCACCATACTTAATGCAATTGTGCTGTTGCTTTGCAACTTAATCTGGAAGGGGTTCGGATGATAACCTGAAGGTGGACTTTTTAGACATAGATGCGGTTGGATGGCGGTCTATGTACTTTATCGTAATGCCCAATTAAATCTCCTTGTACTTATCATGACATGTATGTGCATTGTTATGCCCTCTCTATTTGTCAATTGCCCGACTCGTAATTTGTTCACCCAACATGCTTTTATCTTATGGGAGAGACACCTCTAGTGAGCTGTGGACCCGGTCCATTCTTTTATACTGAAATACAAATCTGCTGCAATACTTGTTCTTTCTTGTTTTCTTGCAAACAATCATCTTCCACACAATACGGTTAACCCTTTGTTACGACAAGCCGGTGAGATTGACAACCTCACTTTGTTTCGTTGGGGCAAAGTACTTTGGTTGTGTTGTGCAGGTTCCACGTTGGCGCCGGAATCTGCGGTGTTGCGCCGCACTACATCCCGCCGCCATCAACCTTCAACGTGCTTCTTGACTCCTATCTGGTTCGATTAAACCTTGATTTCTAGCGAGGGAAACTTGCCGGCTGTGCGCATCACACCTTCCTCTTGGGGTTCCCAACGGACGTGTCAATTACACGCATCAAGCAAATTTCTGGCGCCGTTGCCGGGGAACTGAAGAAAAGCTACACCACAAAGATTTCTAACTCCCACGTCAACAACACGCCAGCAGGCCGCGCCGGCCTAGTGTGTGGGGCCCTCGGTCCCCCACCTGGCTCGCCCTTCTGGCTCCGCCAATATTCTGGGAAAATAGGACCTTCCGCATAAATTTCGAGGATTTTCCTGAAAGTTGGATTTCTGCACAAAAACGAGACACCGGAGCTGATTCTGCTGAAAACAGCGTTAGTCCGTGTTAGTTGCATCCAAAATACACAAATTAGAGGCAAAACAATAGCAAAAGTGTTCGAGAAAGTAGATACGTTTTGTACGTATCAGGCGCCGCCGCCGTCAACCTCATCTCGGGAGGTTCTGAAGATCGCCTCCGGCACCCTGCCGAAGAGGGGAATCATCACCGGAGGGCTCTACATCACCATGCCCGCCTCCGGACTGATGCGTGAGTAGTTCATCCTTGGACTATGGGTCCATAGCAGTAGCTAGATGGTTGTCTTCTCCTCTTGTGCTATCATGTTTAGATCTTGTGAGCTGCCTATCATGATCAAGATCATCTATTTGTAATGCTACATATTGTGTTTGTTGGGATCCGATGAATATGGAATACTATGTCAAGTTGATTATTGATCTATCGTATATGTGTTGTTTAAGATCTTGCATGCTTTCCGTTGCTAGTAGAGGCTCTGGCCAAGTTGATACTTGTGACTCCAAGAGGGAGTATTTATGCTCGATAGTGGGTTCATGCCTCCATTGAATGCGGGACGAGTGACAGAAAGTTCTAAGGTTATGGATGTGTTATTGCCACTAGGGATAAAACATCAATGCTTTGTCTAAGGATATTTGTATTGTTTACATTACGCACAGTACTTAATGCAATTGTCTGTTGTTTGCAACTTAATACTGGAAGGGGTGCGGATGCTAACCCGAAGGTGAACTTTTAGGCATAGATGCATGTTGGATAGCGGTCTATGTTCTTTGTCGTAATGCCCTAAGTAAAACTCATAGTAGTCATCATGATATGTATGTGCATTGTTATGCCCTCTCTATTTGTCAATTGTCCAAGCTGTAATTTGTTCACCCAACATGCTATTTATCTTATTGGAGAGACACCACTAGTGAATTGTGGACCCCGGTCCATTCTTTTACATCTGAAATACAATCTCTGCAATCATTGTTCTCTGTTGTTCTTTGCAAGCAAACATCATTCTCCACACCATACGTTTAATCCTTTGTTTACAGCAAGCCGGTGAGATTGACAACCTCACTTTGTTAAGTTGGGGCAAAGTATTTTGATTGTGTTGTGCGGGTTCCACGTTGGCGCGAGGAATCCCTGGTGTTGCGCCGCACTACACTCCTCCACCAACAACCTTCACGTGGCCTTCATCTCCTACTGGTTCGATAACCTTGGTTTCTTACTGAGGGAAAACTTGCTGATGTACGCATCACACCTTCCTCTTGGGGTTCCCAACGGACGTATGCTTCACGCGTCATCATAGGGCTACTTGACGGTAATGCGGACGGGGATGGGAAGTAGTGGTGTGGCATGGAGGAAGGGCGCGACGTGCAGGGTAGAGGAGTGTAGTGTGGCGACATAATTATAGGATTGTAGGAGAACAGGGCTACGGTGGGTTGCGACGCATGGAGGGAGATGTGTGGGTAGTAGCCACGCTCTGTTGGCCGCTTGGGGTAGTGGTGTGTCCCATTAGGCTATACGAGACACACCATGAGTCGAGGCGTTGCAAGCCCACCCAAAAATACCGACGGCACATCCCAATTGGCCACACCACTAGTACTAGTGTTACTCGTGGCATGGCCCATTGGGTTGAACCACTAGTATTTTGGGGTGGGGTGGTGTTATTGGGTCCACATAGTAGTGGTGTGTCCCTTGAAAAGCCAAGTCACATGTAATGTGATCTATAACTTATTTCTTACTAGTGCAATTAATTGTTTATTATCTTCCCTAACAATGGCTCAAGAAATGTATCTTGTTGGCAACAATTCTAAATGTGTATATCAACTCGTTGGGTCTCCAAGCGCAAAATGATTCAATAAGAGAAACTACTCCCACAAGGATGAATCGAGGGTTTATATCAAACTCTTGGAGAAAATAGTTCTCTCTCTTATGCTCTTCCAGTAACTTACAATAGCAAAGCACCTACTTTGTAACTACAACTCCACCGTTGTTTTTATGAGGCACAAACGGTATGTAAGTCTTGAAACAAATATTAAGATAAACTAAAAGAAAGATAATGCAAATGCGATGGTAAAAGTAAAGATGTGGTGATAAATATGTAAACTAGACATGCAAACTAACAAAACTAACTACGCAAAGTTTTTTTTTTGTATTTGAGTAATTAATTTGTATTTAAAATAAAAAGAGCATACTAAGTAAAGTAAATAGGATTTGTTATGCTTAAAATTGGACCAAGATTTATGGTTTCACTTGACCACTCTGACATAAACATGGTGACACGAATATAGCTTCACATAACAACGTAATGCCAATGAAACTTAATGTAGTGATTGATACCATATACATATGGGTATAATGTCCTAATGTTAAGATGATGCAACACATCTCACTAATACTTCATTGATAATACATAACTTCATAAACCAAGTTTAAGATTAAACTAAGTATTGCCTTAGGTAACCGATTTGACATGATACTGAATAACAAAATATGCAACATTGATTTAACGAGATCATCTAGTTGTCACAAAAACGAACATAGCACAAGTATTCATATATCCCAAGTGAGGTCAAAAATAGAAACATAAAAAATATAGTAGCAATCAAATATCTGTCACCATCCAATTACTACTACTACCAGATTACTCAACATAACACACACATCCCCATCTCGGGTTCTTAGATACATAGTTTGGTCACAACAAGCATACATGAATGTGGTAACATATGCATATATCAATACATCAAGCACATAATGAAAATTCACATCTCGTAACTCATCTCATATACAAAATATCCACCAAAAGGGAAATACACATATGGCCACAATCATGCATGGCAGCTCATGTAGTTCTAAATCAATGAAGTGCATACCAATAGTCTAGGGGTGGACTATTCCCTCTTAATTATGACGACGTGGGCTTAGCCCAGTGGTTGGGGTCGCAATGGCGCACTCCAACGACCGGAGTTCGATTCCTGTCAGGGACGAATTTTGGAATTGTCACGCCAAGTCCCGCTTCTACTATATCAAAAAGTGTCTAGTTCCTCCTAGACACGGTTTCATTTTTTTTATTCCCTCTTAATTATGGATACCATGAGCATGATCTTGATGGAGGCAGAGGAGTATCGGGGAGGCTGGGGGCGAGTCTATTGACGTTTTCCCTCCAATCTTCGCAGATTCTATCTATTTTTTGTGGCTTCTCTTTTTACGGCCACATCCTTGTGAGACCGCGATAATGGGTATATGGAGAGATGATTTAAGTTCAAGCTGCATCAGCGAGTGTGAAAACCAAGGAAAAAACCGATCAATGAGGCACTGGGACCCCCCATGGTGCGACGGGACGTTTTGGACACGCCATGGGGCCTACTCGATGCCTCGGTTCCCTCCTGGTGACCTCCTTCTGCACGAATTCTTCGTCCTTTCACAATATTGGCTTGGCAAAAAGTACCACTCTGTTTGAGATTTGGAAGGTTCCTACAAGTCCAAAATACACAAAAGAATGATTTTCTGTTCTGCAAAGTTAAATAAAAAATATTGGGATTTCGTGGGAAATCCTATAAGTCAATGTAAAACCATGGTGGAACCTCTGTTATAATGCAAACATGAAGGAATATGACATAATAAATTACAGATTTCATGGCAACATTTTACATGTATACCGCTCTATACACGCAACTGTAATATAGAAGAAAATAATTGCAATCTAGGCGTAGATTCGTGATTTTCACTATGTCATGGGATGAGAATGATCATTGGATACGAGGGGCATTGACTTCCGGAGACCAAATAAATCTATCGTCCAACTTTCTCTTGTCATGACTTCCACATACTTTCCGCACAAAATGACTTCATGCACAATATGTTGTTGATTATGATATTTGTTTGTCTCTCCTCACAATTAATGAATATATACTACTGTGGTGATTAAATTAAATAAGAATCCACATGTGCAGGCAATACATGTTCTATAATTGAGATCATAGTCATCCCTTGTGCTCAATGACACCATTTCATCTCCAAGAGAGTTAATTGTTACTTCTAACTTTTCACAAAATTGCATGGCACTTTTATTAGAAGATGGGATCTTATAATATCCACTGTGGCTACCTAAGAAAAATCTTTACTATCTTTAAGAGATAAAAACCTCACTCCGAAAAAATATACCTAACATGGAAGAAGAGAATTGCACTCTAGAAGTAGATTTGTTCCTTGTCTTGTCCCCATGCACCAAAATGGCTGCCGGAGACGAAGAAGAATTTTTGGTAGGAGTTTAGTTTTTCTGTTAGCTAGGTTTTCTTGTGTGGTGACTAAATTAAATATGAGATCACATATACAGAATTCAGATCACATTGACTTCTTGGGCTAGATGACATCATATCACCCCGGAGAGAGACAAGGGGAATCTACTACATGAGCTAGGTATTTGTGTCATCTACGGTTCCCTTTTCTTAACTTTTTATGTACTTTCTGTACGGACCGATATCATGCATATTTATATGTCATTGGTTATGATTTTCCATCGTATAGATTTCCTTTGCCGTGACTTGTATGTACTTTCCATACAAACGGACTTCATGTCGTAAATATATTCTTCACTATACTTGTTCGTATGTCCTAGCAGTTAATGCAAATACACTGGCATGTTGATTAAGTTAAATAAGAATTCACATATGCATACATTACATGTTTTATAATTGAGCACATACTGATCCTTTGGGCACTATGACATCATCTCATCCCCAAGAGAGTGCAATTTTGAGTTCTAACATTTCAAAAAAATGACATGGCACTTCTATTAGGAGATGGTTCCCTACGATGTCCATTGTGGACTACCGAAAACTTGGTTGTCCTAAAAACAAAATAACCGTACTAGGAGCACAAACCTAACATAAAAGAAACAAGTAAACTCTAGATGTGGATCTGTGGTTTCTACCTTGTACTAGCACGAGAACGGCCGCTATACGTTACTGATTTTTCTTTTGAGTTCTCTCTAGAAGTTAATGCACATATTAGTGTGGCGATAACATTAAATAATAAATCATATTATAAAGAGAAGGCATGCTACAAAATTGAAATCACATTGATCTCTTGGGTGATGACATCATCTCATCCTCAAGAGAGTGAAGTCTTCGCTGCTTTATTTCTTCTGACTCGCAAAGAATTTACATGGCTCTTCTACTATAAGACAAGGGGAATCTACTGCATGAGCTAGATATTTTTGTCGTCTAGGTTTCTCTTGTCTTAACTTTTTATGTACTTTCTATACGGACCGACTTCATGCATTGATTTGTTGTCGTCGATCTTTATCTTGTAGTAACGTGACGGTACTTTCTATACGGATCGACTTCATGCATAAATATAATGTTCATTATGATATTTGTTTGTCTCTTCTAGCAGTTAATGCATATACACTAGTGTGGTGGTTAAATTATATAAGAGTTCACTTATGGAGACATTACATGTTTTATAATTGAGATCATAGTCATCCTTTGTGCTCTATGGCATCATCCCATCCCTAAGAGAGTGCAATTTTAAGTTCTTACTTGTGAAAAAAAGTTACGCGACACTTCTAGCAGTTAAAGAATATACAGTAGAGAGATCACAGTCATCCTTTGTGCTCTATGGCATCATCTCATCCCCAAGAGAGTGCAATTCTAAGTTCTACCTTGTGAAAAGAATTACACGACAATTGTACTAGAAGATGGTTCCTTACAATTTTAGATGTGGACGACCTAAAACTCTCTGCTCCCTTATAAAGAAAACTATCGTATTAGCTAGGAGCAGAAACCCAACATCGAAAAGAAAAAAAACGCACTCTCGATATAGATCTTGGCTTCTTCCTTGTACTAGCACGAGAATAGAAGGCTGGCGGTGGGGTTTGAGTTTTTTCGTCGGTTATGATCTTCTTGTCGTAACTTTCCCGTACCTCCGTACGAACCGGCTTCACGTAGCGATACATTATTGATTGTTCTTTCTGGTCCTCTCTAGCAAGTAATGCACATATCAATGTGGCGGTTAAATTAAATAAAAAAAATCACATGTATGCAATTGAGATCATATAGTGAACCCTTAGACGCATTCGTAAAAAAACTTAGGTGCCATGGCATGTTGTGCAAATGATATCATGGTGATCTCCTAGGCACCATGCCATCATCCTCGATCGTCATCAAGATAGCGTGACCTTCGTTGCCTTCTCTCTTGTAATAACACTCAAAGAATTTACATTGCTCTTTCGGTGGTAAGACGGCATCCCATAATGTTCATTGCTGGCTCCATAAAACTCTTTGCCACCCTCAAAAGGAAAGAAGAAATTGAGGACGCTCGGTTTCTGCAGGAGTTTAAACAGACAGCTGGGTGTTCATTCGAAAAAATCAACTACCTTCCAAAAAGGGGCCCTAATTACTTACGCTGCACACATTAGTACAGCGCGTGTCCACCCCATACACGAAAATCTCCCGTATCCCAATCATGTCTTGCACAAACTTGAACAAACAACAGAACATTGATGTGGCCGGGATGGCGCGTGGTCGCCAGCCAGCCGGTCCATGGCCGGGAGCCGAAGACCAGGCGCACGCCGTCGCCGCTCGTCCCGAGGCCGCCGTGAGTGACGTCCCCGGTGCGCCGAATCGCGCAGCCCATCCTCTGATCTCTGTGGGCTGTGGCGCAGCGCGCGGTCCACACGCGCCCCCGTAGGCCGGGTCGATGTGGAATAAAGCGAGGCTGACCTTAATAACTAACGAACTAACTACTGCCATGGCACCAAGCCTGTCGGATCTGCGCCCGTACCCGCTAGGCGAAGGCAGTCCATGGTGCCACGTCAGGCGTCGCCTGGGGCGCTGTTGGCTACGGGTACCCTGGGCCGCTTCTTCTCCGGGGGTATTTATAGGCCCCGAGAGAGAAGCGCTCCTCACACCGTCCTCTCCGATTTAGAACAGGGTCCTCCACGCCATTACAAAAGCTTCGAGATATCATTGGCAGATATACATCGAGGGGCCGTGAACGGTCGTGCAAGGAGATCGAGGGAGATATTGGTGGTAACTAGCTGTGGTCACTCGGGTGGGGCTGCTGCTGGCACTCTGGCGATCGCCGGAGCGATGACCACTTCGCCGGCCGGGTCCCCGGGGTCCCCCGTGGCGGCGCCGGATCAGGTGGCCGCGCGCGACGCCGTGATCGGGTGGTACCGCGGCGAGTTCGCCGCCGCCAACGCCGTCATCGACGCGCTCTGCGGCCACCTGGCGCAGATCGGCGGCGCCGCCGCCGCGGCCGAGTACGACGCCGTGTTCGCGGCCCTCCACCGCCGCCGCCTCAACTGGTTCCCCGTCCTCCACATGCAGAAGTTCTACTCCGTCAACGACGTCGCCGCCGAGCTCCGCCGCGTAGCCGACGCCCGCGCCGTCGCAGCGGCCGCGGCAGCAGCGTGCTGCTCCGACGAGGAGGCCGCGTCCACGGTGATCCAGGAGCCCATGATGGACGAGCCCATCGCCGCCGTCGTCACCGAGGCGGCGCCAGCTGCGCCCGTGCCGGAGCACGTGCACGAGCCTGTGCCGCAGGTCGAGGCGGCTGCGGAGGAGGAGGTGCAGCCTGAGGAGGACGCCGACGCCGTCCTCGCCGTGGACGCGGAGCAGGAGCTGGACGGCGAGGATTCCTCGGGAGATTCGTCGGAGCGGAAGGCGGCCTCCACGGAAGACGACGCCGTCCCAGACGGCCGTAAGTACAACCATCCCTATTTTTTTATTTTTTTATTAATCCTCGCGCACACATATTATTTCTGGAGTACTATAATTTCCTCGTCCTCCAGAAATTCCCTTTTTCGTCGTCCGTCCACATTCGAATTTCAATTTCACCAAACCGGACGTGTTTCTTCCGTTGGTTCATCTGTCGTGGAAGTGTCGAACCGATCTCCGTTTTCGGCAAACGTTGGATCCGGTCGCCACCTGCCTTCCATGGATTTCTCCGCAAGCTTTCCCACTTTTAAAAATATCCCCTGTTTTATCGTGGCCTAGCCTAACCCAAAAAGGGACCGAATTAGACTTCAAAATCACGCCTTATTTAATGGTACTACCCTGCAGCAACTGTTGCTAAAGCGAACGCGCGGCCAGGTTAATGCATGTTAACGTGCTGTGCCGGTTCGTGGAACCGGCGCGCGGGGCTCCACTATGGTCTGGTGGTTAGGGTGAAAAACCTGCGAGAGCGCCAATTATTTCCGTGCAGTCCCACCCAAGGCAGACGGAGTGATTAGCATATCTGACGGCGGAGGCAGGCTCGGCCGGTGAATCCCGGCCGCCGGTGCCGGCGGCGGCGGAACGGGATCACGGGGAGGCCGTAAAACCCTACGGGCTTTCCCTCTCTGAGGCAGAGCTTTATGTTTTCTGTTAGGTTCGGCTGCAGTGCACGCGCCCTCGGCCACCCTTTTGGTTGGTCCCGTGGAAAGGACTGCCCAGTACGGCCGCTACCGGCCAACCGGTAATTACCTCATGCTCACTTTACCGCGGCCACTTTACCGATTATTAATTAATCAATCAATCAACGTTGATTAATTATTATCGGGCGGGTGGCGCAGAAGGCGCCGCGCCGTGACGGGCAGTTTGGCGCGCCCGTGGCCTCGTCCTTCTCGCTCGCTCGCGGCGGCGCAGCATCGAGGGCATCGTCCTTCTGCTTTGTAGCCTGGTACAGCCTGCCTGCCTGCCGTGGGGTTCCTCCATCTGCTGCACCAGCGATGATACGCTGTGCAGTCTGTATTTTCCGAGTAGAGTATTTCAGGTGAATCTGGTGAGCATGTGCGCCGGGGGTCTCACGCTCTCACGGGATTTGGCGAGGTACGGTGTGGACAAAACCTGCGCCTCCTCCTAGCGATGGCACCAACCCTCAAGGAACGCTCTCTGCTTTGGAGCCGTGCTAATTTGACTTTTGGGGTTCCACGTAGTGATGTGGGGATGGTTTGCCATCTTCATCTTCGGGCTAGATTGACGAGTTATCAATTTATCATGCTTGGCTTTTCGACATGGTGGCGGTGGAGAACAAAATTTAAGGATGCACTCATTGATGTGCAGCAAACCAAGAAAACAATCAGACCTGCTTTATATCGGGAGACAAATTATAAAGCAGTACCGTGGAAATAGAAAAATTATGTTGTCATCTCTGTCTTGGAGCTTGGTTGACGACACCTAGCCACCTGAGGCACCTTTGCGCCGTGCAACGTACGTGTGACGGGGTGAGAGTTGACATTTTTATTTATTGCAATTGAAATATATCATCTCTCAACTACCATGGGTTCAAGAAGGAAGGTTTCCTAATCGTTGCCTAGCGAGCTCACTGCCGATTCTCTCGGAGAGCGACGCAAGTGATTTTCAAGTTTGTAAACTGCAAAATTGACCGGGAGATATCATTTCCTTGGCTGTCTTGCAGAAGAAGAAAAAAATCAGGTGGCGTGACTTTTCCATTTTTCTCTTGCAAGGCAATTTTTTTTCCCAAAAATGACACATGGTGAGCTGTTATAGTGTGATTCTAGGGGTAAACACCAAGACCAACCTAATAAAGTTCAAGGGAATGGTCAAATCTTCTCCAAGTCACGAGTCTTTTGTACATCAGTGCTCCCTGGTACAGGACTTTGGGGAGACATGCCCTGCGCCCGGAAGCGTGGCAAGCGATCAAGCCTCCTCGTGCTGGCGTGGGTCTCATGAGGAGGAGCGTGCGCGTCAGTCCAGTCAGGCTGCCTGCGTAGCGACGTGGAGCCCGGCGGTCGACTGCCACCTCGCCGCGACGACCCGTCTGATCGCCATCAAATGGAAGTAAATGGACCCACATGACCACCGCCGTGCAAAATTAAATTCTCTCCCCCACGGCCCGTGCTGCACGTGTCGGACGGCCACTCGGCTGGACCCTGATCGATCTGGTTCCAGAAGCCACAATCTCCGGCAGCCGAGGCTGGATCTGGCAGTGCCGTTCCGATCGGAGCGTGCTCGTTCCCGGTGAGCTGTACACGTGGTTGGCCTTCTGCCTGGCTGGTGGGACCAAGAACAGTCCACCTGGACCATCTGGCCGCCCTCCTTCTCGAAACACCCCTACTTGTCTCCATCATTGTGGAAATCAGTGTGCATCATGGGGCCGGGGCTGCTTCGCCTCAGTCTTCAGCCAGCCGCCTGCGGGGCACACGCAGGGGTAGGTGTTTGTTCAGAAACAGTTCGACGTGTTACGCACGTGATTATATCATGAAAAAACCCTACGCGATTTTGAATTGAAAATTCAGCTTAACAGCCGTCACCGATCTCTCGAAGCTAGACTTTATTCTACTCCGTACAAGATTTTCCGCCATCTCTTCAAAACTAACGACTGAGAGACCGCTACCTTTCAAAAGATCGAGTGGAAAAGAAAATCTTGTGTTCTTCATGTGCCTAGGATAGTATGATTGACAATTGCGAATGGAGGCAAAGGTCTTGCAATGCATAGAATGGTCTAACATCACGATCTCGATGCCTTTTTCTTCTTCTCGCAATAATTGAGCACATATTGGTCCCTGCTTGCAGCTTGGTGCTTGGTGCTCTCCCTGCCCCCACACTTATGCTATACTGTGCTAATGTCCATGTACATTCGGCTTCAGGGAATCTCCCTGTCTATACCCCGTCTTCCGTTATTGCGTTATCACCAAAGGCGACCCCTCTTTTCCTGCACGCCGTAGGCCGTAACGCGTAGAAAATGACACGGAGTAGACTACAGCTTGGGGTCGAGGACGTTTCCTCCTGTGCTATGATGGGGATCTCGGAAGATCTAATAATGAAACCGCACCATGCTTTGATTTTGTAAACGTTTGAATCTTCAAAAAATGGGTGATCGGCTGGACCCTTGGTTGCCGCGTGACTGTGCCCACTAACGAACCTTAGCGGTAGGTGAAGATCAGATTGTGCCGTTCCAGAAAAGCTCAGACGAAATACATCTCGTATTTTATAATTTTTTCTTACAGAATCTCCTGTCCAAAACCTGTTGGTGATGACCTACCATGCTAGCCTCATTTCTCGTTTTGTGAACACCCTTTCATGCCACACCTGCTTCTTGTAAATGTGTTTCTTATTGCGAGCTAAAAGATGGGCCAACGAGAACCGAATTTTACTAATGACACAATCCCTCTGTATTTATTTACTGCATTTGCTGAAGCCGTAGTTTTTTTTCCCTGAAGAACGATAGAACACTTCAAAACATTTTGCGTCCCTTTTGCACTCACACTAGTCGAAATGCATAGTTATGCAAATGCTCCGAACCCTCTCTGAGATTCTATATTGCTCAGCAGATAACACCGATCAAGGATCGCAAGGCAGCCTACCAGAGAGCTACCCTATCTGCTCCGACCACGAGGACTGCATCGCCCGCCCCGAGAGGATCAAGATCCAGAAGGGCTTCATGGCCAAGGAGTCCGTCAAGGGGCACATGGCGAGTTCCATCTTTACACCACTCGGCAAACTTTCTGTATTGGAAGAACTAGAGATGCTGTAGGAAGTAGTAGCACTTCCACTGATCTACCATTTCATAACACCTCTTTGTGAAGGCCCTGTTTTCTAACAGATGTTTATAACCTTGTGTTATCAGGTTAACGTTGTCAAGGGCTTGAAGATATATGAGGATGTGTTCACCACATCCGAGCTCGTGAAGGTTGCTGACTTCATCAATGGAATTCGTCAGGCTGGCAGAAATGGAGAGCTTTCAGGTAAGTTGTGTGCTGTTGCTCTGGCGCTTCTTCCTTCTTGAAATGTTCAAAAAATCAGCATTCGCGCATTTGTTTTGTCAGCTGCTATTTATTTTCCTGCTTTTTCTGGTGTCCATTCCTTTCTGGTTACTTCTGTTGTGTCCACAAGACCACAACTAACCTCTGATATTATCCAGTTGATGCTTTCGAGATACCAGATATTCCTTACAGCTGATAGCACCTAATTGTGGTCCTAGTTCGGGCACTACTGCTTTTTTCTGTTGGGGGTGATGGTTTTGTCTGATATACTTCTGTGCTAACTGACTCAGTATCTACAGGTTGTAGTTCATAGCAATTGTCTCCATATATAGGCTAGCAGGTTGTAGGCTACATTAGTTATTATTGTTACATAGAACATTGCCGGTCATCCTAATCTAGGAAATGCAAACTTGAATTTTAGAAGAAAAAGTCATCAACGTACTGATTTCAATACCTGGCCGCTTTTGACGTATTGTCATCCTAATCTAGGAAATACAAGGGCATTGCACACAAAGCTGTGCATGCTGACTCATGTAAGACCTCAACCTGCCAGCCTTGTTTAATTATTGAGTATTATTCAGTGTTAAGGTTTGATATAGAGCTCACAACCTTGGTATGGTTGTATAGGGTTTTGGCCATTTTTTTTATAACAGGCAAGTAAACTGACTGAACTTGACTAAATGACAGAATTTCCCGGCTAGCTTTCTTATGGGCGCTCGGCTAACTTGTCTCTTGAAATTTCATTTCCTGTTGGCATGTTTGCCCTTGTGATGTTGCCTTGACCATTTTGATGCTAATTCTCTAGTTTCAAAATTTAGGTGAAACATTCATATTCTTCAACAAGCAGATCAAGGGGAACAAGAGGGAGATCATTCAGCTCGGTGTCCCTTTATTCCAACACACCACAGAGGAGAGCAATTGTATGTCCAGGCAAACTGCAGCCCATACTACGTCTCTTGAACATACATACAGTTGCAAGAATATTCTTTTCGGTGTTGGATATTTGCATGAATATCCCATCTCCAGACAATGAGAGGCCCTAGTGATTGATGTCGTAACTTACACCTGTCTTGGCTTCGCCTTGTGTGCAGGTCACATAGAACCAATCCCAGTTGTCCTGCAGGCTGTCATTGACCACCTTGTTCTTTGGCGCTTAATACCAGAAAGCAGGAAACCAAACAGTGTCATCATCAATTTCTTCGATGAGGTAGGTGTTGTTGTGCTGCTGTTGTTTAATTATAGAATACACATAACTAAATGAAACCAAATGAGCTTTTGCTTCTGCTACTGTCGTGAGATTTGTTGTCCAATTCGAGCCAGAACTGAGAGTCTTTACACACTTCTCTTCCCCTTTAAAACTAGCCACTTGTGTATACAAATAGCAAACTGATTTTGGAGATTACAACTGGTGAGTTCTTTTAGGGCCAACTATCCATATTCAATATTTGTGGTCCTTACAATGAGATACGCCCAAATCAGTGCTCCTCCTGAAGTGTAATACTATGCAGCTTTTGCAAGCTCATGGTAGAAGTCACGGGTGGGGAAAAGTGAAAAAACTTGAGGGTGGCACAAGCCCTTTTCTGTCTTTCTGGAACAAAGACAAACCCCATTTTATATGAACTACTATGATGTTACTGCAGTAAAAATCTAGTACTAGTTGTTGGCATCGAGAGTTCAATTGTCTGAAACTTGTCCAGTTGTTGGTCTCTGACAGTTCGTGAAATTGTTTCACAGGATGAACACTCGCAGCCCTACTTCAAGCCTCCCCATCTGGACAACCCCATTTCCACTCTACTGCTGTCTGAGACCTCAATGGCATTTGGAAGGTCACTTGTCACCGACAACAATGGCAACTACAAGGGACCCCTGACACTCTCGTTGAAGCATGGGTATGTACGCTTAAACACCAAGGCTTTGGTAACTGAAAAAATCTTCAAACTGAAGAAAATTTGCAGAAAATGCCCGAAAAATGCTTAAATTCAAAATTTTCATTTTTTCTCAGCGATGGTCACGAATACTTCTGCTTACCACTTAACTTAATGGCAGTGGCAATCCACATCATCCTG
This sequence comes from Lolium rigidum, assembly GCF_022539505.1. Classification (NCBI taxonomy): domain Eukaryota; kingdom Viridiplantae; phylum Streptophyta; class Magnoliopsida; order Poales; family Poaceae; genus Lolium; species Lolium rigidum. The sequence continues at coordinate 185,751,035 of NC_061511.1, read as the reverse complement.
AATTTTTGCTCTTACAGTTTCATCTAGTCAAAGAAAACATTCAGCTGTTACTAGAGCTTACTATTATTGATGATCTTTGCAGATCACTTCTTGTGATGCGAGGGAACAGCGCGGACATGGCACGCCACGTCGTGTGCCCGTCGTCCAACAGACGCGTGAGCATCACCTTCGTGAGGGTGAGGCCATCGACGCCGGTGGACCTCAGCCCGCTCCCGTCGCCCACAAAGGCCATGACGCTCTGGCAGCCTCCGCCGACCGCGGCGGCCGCTGGCATGCAGAAACAGCCCCACGGAGGGAACGGGGCCATCATTGGCTACGGTCCTGCGCCGCAGGCCATGCTCGCCCCAGCGTGGGGAATGGCCGTGCGCGCGGCGCCCATGATGATGGTCGCGCCGGCGAGGCCAATGGTGATGGCGCCCTCAAGCAACATCAACAAGAGGATGGGGCGCGGCGGCACCGGCGTGTTCCTGCCGTGGACTGTCGGGCCCAAGAGGTACAACAAGCACCTCCCCCCGCGCATCCAGAAGCGCCGGTTCTCGGCGATGATGTCGCCGATAGAGACACAGGGCTGAAGAAGCACCGGGCAGACAGACATTGATCCACCACGCCACGGGCGGCGTATTCGTTCGATCTCGTAGGCTGCATACCTCTGGTTCGTGGAGCGGGTTTTCTTCTTCTTCCGAGGCAAAGAAAAAGTTCAGAAACGCGCGGGCAGTGTCTGCCACTGCCCTCCCTGTGTATTTTGTTGGTGACTGACTCTCGTCGTCGTCCTCCTCTTCAGAAGTGGTGTTGGTATTTTTTCTTTCTTGTGGGGTTTGTTCTGCCTGTAATTTAGCTGAGTTTGTGGCCTTGTGAGTAGCACAAGGCCGAAGCGGTACGTAGAAAATATGATTAGGGATAGGTGAGCTCAGAATCAATCAAAAACGTTTTTTTGTCTATCATCTCCGGTTCCTAGAAAGAACTGGATGCATATGGATGTTGCTGTTCATGTTCTGCCGAGTTTGAGTTTGCCTATCTATAATTCTGTATAGAGGTAGAAGATGAATTAGTTTCGTGTTGCTCCCTTGTGAAATGTGGATACATCTGGGAACAGCATGAGAAAAGAAAAATCACCTTGACTTACATAATCTAATTTGAAAAGAATTGAACGAAACAGGATGAAATAGACATGCTTTGTCACAGGACCAGCGATGAGGGAAATCACAGCATCATTGCCATCACCCCGAGGATAGATCACCCGTGACCCTCCAGCCTCACGTAACCCTCCAGCCTCCCCAGCCATAAACGCCGCCGCCGGGGCAAAGACCCTCGGGGCGTGGCGGCGGTGGGGGCCCTTCCTCGTCGACGCCTGGTGAACGGCGGCCGGATCTCCTTCCTCGACGCATGGCGGGCGCACGGATGGGTTGGGCGGCGGCGGCCTGCGCTGCGCCCCCTTCTCCCGTCGGATCTCCCCTGGTGGATCGGCCGGCGCGGTTGGGATGGGCGGCGGCGGCCAGCGCTGCGGCCTCCCTCCTCCCATCGGCTCTCCGCAGCACTCCGGCAGGGGCTGGTGGTGGGCGGCGGCCAGGCTCATGGCCTGCGCCAATTTCCCCCCCGCCTCTCGCCGGTGAGTGGAGGCGATCTCGGGCTTCACCCGCGACACGAGGTCGCCCGGGGCAGCAGCCTTGGGTACGACGGTGGAGGTGACCCTCTTCTTCGCCGGAGAGGGTCGGCCTGCGGTTGGTGGTGGTGGATCTATCGATCTATCACCGCGTTCCGGCGGCGAGATGGAGATGCTTGGAAGCCGGCGACGGAGTCGCCGGTGGAGGTTGGAGTGGCCAGCCCGGGATGGTCGCCGACGTGGGGGTCCGACCTCGAATAAAGGCGGTGGTCCTAGGGTCTCTCTTGCGTGAAGAGGAAGACCTACCGGAGGCCCTGGACTCGTGATCTAGCCGGAGTGTTGAGTTCGGAAGGCTCCGCCGGCGAATGTAACGATGCTTTTTGCCCGGAGTTTGCTGGATCGGTGGTATTCGGTCGCGCGCACCAATGCTTTTATTCCGACCGATTGGTTCTGGAGGGAGCGGCGCGAAGCTCTTTTTCTGTGTTGACATCAAGTGACTATGGATCCATGATGAAAGTCGGAAGAAGAGAAGTTCATGAAGGCCGGAGGGGAGGACTAGCTAAGGGAGGTTCAAGTCTCCGCGCTGTAGAGGGACTTGCTTGGTGTTCCGGGCTTCACAGCAGCGGTATGAAAGTGGGGGCGACAACACAGGTGAAGTTCAGAGTCCTACCTTTCGGGTGAAAACCCAAGGTCCGGCCTTAAGCGGTTGTGCCCGGCAATGATCTTGTTGGAGGCATTGTTTTGAGAGCAGGGACTATCTTCGAGGTGAAAACCTAAGATCGTTGATCGGGCGACGATGGTGTTAGCGCATCTGTTCCCTTCTTGGAGGCGTCGCTTTTGGAGATTCTGTATTTCGGGTGTTGTCTTGGCGGTGGATGTATTCGTTGTTGTTAGGCCCGAGATACTTGTAGCGGGACTTTTGTTTCTTAGTTTTCTTTTCTTTTTTTGGCTGTGTGCATCCGTAGTGCCATTAGGGTGGGCGTTGTTGCAGAGGCTGGGTGTAATTGGTATCGTTTTGATATTAATATATTCCCTTTATTGAAAAAAAAATTGCCATCACCCCGACACACGACGTTCCGATGACTCTTCACAATAGATGATCAACAAAGAAACGACAACACGACAGTCAAAAAAAAGAAGCGACAACACAACACCAAGCACACCCTTGCGGTAGCAGGAAAATAATCCTAGAGCAGGTTCTTATCATAAACCAGGATACTTTTGAAAGTATCATTTCATCCCTGATTGTGTTTTA